>NW_022154705.1:711740-921178 GCF_001633185.2 Quercus lobata
CATAGCTGCATGCCTTGGCCTTGGCTGCTGCATGCCCTTGGGGGGCGGCCTTGGCCTTGGCTGCTGCGTGCCTATGGGGGCTGCCTTTGGCCTTGGTTGCTACTTGCTTAAAAAAAAAAATAAATCTCTTCCTTCCAAAAACAAAACCCGATACTTCTCTAAAAAATAATAATAATAAAACAAAAAAAAACCCCAAAAACACGTTAAAAAAAAAAAATCTCTCTTCTTATGAAAAAAAAAAAAAAATAGAGTGGCTACAGTGCTCTCCAAATTACCATTCTTTTTTTTTAAAAAAATACCCCATAAAAAGGGATACCCTTTATATCTCTTATTTGTTCAATCATATATCTTGTATTCACCTAATTCTAAAGGACAAATAAAGATAAAAGATGTAAAATTAAAGATGACCCAAAAGTTATGGCATACCCTAATATGTTTGAGATAAAAGAAAAGAAGTTATCACATAGAGCAATGGTGGCATGATTTGATCAAATGAAGAAAGGGAGAGTGACTGAAACCTAAATACAAATGAAGGGATTTTTGTATCTTAGAATACTTTGCATCCACTGATGTGAATGTTTTAAATTTCAAACCACAGGTAGATAACTTAAATTTCGACCAAACTACAAATGGGTGAATTATAATTAGTCCAAAAAAAAAAAAAAAAAACTAGAAGTTTGAGGAAAAAATTATTTTACCCAAAAACATAAAATGCTTGTCACGCCTTTAGTTTTTTTTTTTTTTTTGGTGATTGAATTTTTATGCTAAAACAAATGAAAAATTTGAACGGACTGATGAGAATAATCAAGATAAAGATATGATTTTAAAAAGTTACTGTCCATAAGCATAAAACCCCAGAAGTACATATATCATTTACGTGAGAAGCTAAAAAGCTATTGTTCATAAACATAAAACCCAAGAAGTACATTTATCATTTATGTGAGAAGCTTTTTCTTTGATGAACATGTGAGAAGCTTTTTTATTAGTAATCGGTGAGAAAACCATTTTCTCCGAGTAAAAGATCTGACAGTCGACATTCAAAACTAGCCCAGGGTTTCTGATCAGACTGATGTAGATTGATGAACGTGATTTGTAGGAATGGCAATGGATCGGGTTCGGGCCGGGTTTCTTAATGCCCGAACCCGACCCACGGGTCTGTCCCAAAAACCCGAACCCGCCCCGTTTAATAAACGGGTTTTTTTCCTGTGCCCCAGACCCGCCCCATCGGGCCCCGTCCAAGATCAGAAATCCCCAAAAAAAAACCCCAAATCACGTTCATCAATCTACATCAGTCTGATCAGAAACCCAAAAAAAAAAACCCCCAAGACGCCGAGAACATGTTCATTAACCTAGATTAGAAACCCCAAAAAAAAAACCCCCAAGACGTCGAGAACATGTTCATTAACCTAGATTAGAAACCCAAAAACAAAAACCCCAGATCATATTCTTCAATCGAAACAGAGTAGCAACTAAAAACCCAAAAACAATGACAAAGATTTCAGATTTTTTATTTTTACTTTCAAAATCACAAACACAAACACAAATCCTAACACAGAAATCACAAACCCAAACTTGATTCTCAAAAAAAAAAAAAAAAAAAAGAACCCAAACTCCCTAACGATCCCAAAGGTCCCAAACCGTAATGAACCCAAACAGAACGAACTGAGACCTGCGGTGAACGGTGACACTGACAGAGCTTGGGACGGCGGCGAAAGCTTGGGACGGCGGCGAGAGTTGGACCAACGGTGAGAGGTTGGGTAGTTGGCCGAAGGTGAGATTGAGATTTGTGAGTGAGTGAGTGAGATTGTGATTTGTGAGTGAGTGAGTGAGATTGTGATTTGTGAGTGAGAGAGTGAGATTGTGTGAGTGAGAGTATTGAAATGAAATGAAGAAGAGATGAGAGGCGGGCTACAAGTGAGCTGAAGAAGAAAATGTTAGGGTTTATAACAATATATATATATAGGAGGGTATTTTAGTATTTATATATATAACCGGGTCGGGTACGGGCCAGATTTTCATAAAAACCTGGACCCGACCCGGACCCGGTTCGGGTTTTTTTTTTAAAGACCCAAATCCGACCCTATTCCTTATCGGACCGGGTAAAATCCGGCCCATTAGGGTCGGGCCAGGCCGGGTACCCGCGGATCGGGCAGAAATTGCTATCCCTAGTGATTTGGGGTTTTTTTTTTGGGATTTCTGATCTTGGATGGGGCCCGACGGGGCGGGTCTAGGGCACAGGAAAAAAACCCGTTTATTAAACAGGGCGGGTTCGGGCATTAAGAAACCCGGCCCGAACCTGACCTGTTGCCATTCCTAATAATATGTCTACTGAAGACTCTCTCAAATACTGAAGCACATTAGCTGTCATCTTTAAAAAGCTGTGCTATAGTAGCACTACAAGAAACAGACAGGTGAAAGGCAAAAAACCCAAGTCGTACATGAAGTTTTTTCAATGATGAGCATGTGAGCAGCTTTTTTCAGTAATTGATGAGAAAACCATTTTCTCTTAAGCAAAAGATCTGGCGGTCACCATTCACTTGACAATATATATATATATATATATATATATTGTCTTATTGTCTTATTGAACTACAAAATGCACGTATCAATTATCAATAAATAAATATATATATATATATAGTTTGGTTAATATGTGTCTTAAAAGTATGTGTTAAAATTTTTTATTTTTAAAAATATTTTTTAAAGAGTTGAAAAAATTGTCCATATTTTTTTAATTTTTAAGAAAATATTTTTAAAAATAATTAATTATTATATATCTTAGAACACACAATAATAAAAATATAAAATTCATATATATATATATATATTGAAACTAACAATATTATTTTCTTGGAACTAACAAAGCTATAAGCCTAAGCAACATCAGTAACTTTACTAAAGAGTCTTGGAATTAACAAGCTATAAGCCTATAAAGCTACTTCAATTAAGGAAAATTTTGAAAATCCAGGGGATGATGAGAGTGATGATGGAAGAATCAAAGTTATGGTGAGGAGAAAAGTAAATAAAAAAAAAAAAAAAATAGATAGAGGGGGCGTGAGCCCTAAAGGAGAGATAACATCTGATTAAATACAATTTATTTTTGTTAAAATTAAAAACTAAAATATTGTAATAAAATAATTTTTAAATATGTAAATAAGGTCTATTTTTAATATATTTTTAGTATTTAAACAGTTTTATAAATAGTAATAAACAGTAATTTTTCTTAATTAAATAATTAGATTTAGATTTTCCTTTTGGAGATTCATTCTGTTATTTAATAAAAAATCAGATTTGGGAACTTTTCACAAAATCCATTCCCTGTTACTGAAAAAAATCAGATCTGAATTTTTTATTAAAAAATTCATTTTGCTTAATTTGAACTTCTCTTAAAAATCCTTTTCCTACAAATAAAATTCAGATGTGATTTCTCCTTGCATAAATGCAACACATTTTAGATTTAGGAATATTGTAACAACAATTTGCGTGTCATTTTTTTAATAGGTATTTAAAAGGTCATTTAACGTCTAGAAGACGAGACATTGTTTGGACAGAATGGTGGCGTTGGAGTGGCCACTGTTTTGTATTAGGATGAATTTTAAGAAAATATTATTTTAAAATATAGAATTGGAAAAAAAAAAAAATTATTATTAATGAAAAAATAATAATTTTACTAATGAGCTTGGGTTAAAACTAATAATAATATATTATTAATATTTATTATAAAAATATTGTAAAGAATCGTCAACTCTTCTATATAAAAATACCATTTTAACACCCAAAAATCTATTTTATTATTTTACCGCGTCCACCCAACCCCACCTTCCACACACACCTTCCTAGCTTCCCCCTCAATAAACCCGCAATATCTTTTACCTCCCGTACAAACTCACCTTCACGCTTTTCACCACACGCGCCTGTTTTTTTCCCCGTAAGTCCCATTGGGTGTTGGAATATCAGGCGCGTGGGGACTTGTTCACTTGTTAAGTCACATGGATAGCGTTAGGGAGTTAGAGAAATATTAAACTTACCAAACTTTGGACACTACTTTGGCAAAATTCATCCCAAAAAAATAAAAACCATATTTTTCCCACCCATCCTACCCTTACACGTTTATATCACACTCACCACATATTTCGAAATCCTACTACATCCACACGTTTTTTTTTTTTTAAATCCACACGTTTTATTCAGACATTCAAACGACAATACTGTTTTCTTTCCCATCCTACTCTTTGCTAACTTTTCATTTCCCTCTTCAGTATTCTCTCCCCTTCTCTGTCTCTCTCGTCAATATGAGTGTGTGCAACTGTGCAAGGGCTCTCAAGAAAGAAAATTGCCTTGGGAGAAAAAAGACAGCCATTGAACAGCTACTTGAAATAGATGGCGCTATAGATTTCTTTTTGATGACTGCCTCCATGAATGTCAATTGGGAAGGCAGCTCCACAGATATTGAAAGGCACAAACTAACTGTAATTGCAGCAGCCGTAAACCGGCAGTTTGAAATGAAACTTGATTGCTTCGACGTAAGATTAACGTGGGCCAAACTCCGGAACCGCTGGGAAACCTGGGTCCGTGCGACCCATTATGTGCCTCCCAAAAAGGTTAATCCTACCACTGGAGAAATCAATATTGATGACTTCGCCTGGGATCAATTAGTGAGGGTTAGTCTTATTTCCTTTTCTGTCAATGCTACTTTTTCATCTGTCTGTTTATTTTCTTTATATGTTTGTTGCTTTTTTTTTTTTTTGCCTAGTTGAAAACAAATACAAAACTCACGTATGAATCCAAATCACACAATAGAAAATGAATAAAATAAGTGAAAGTGAAGACGTAAAACTCTGCATTCTGTCTGGTATAGATGGTCTGTTCCTTGCTGTTCTTGTTATCTGGGCTTCCTTGTTTTGTGGTTTGGTTGACGAGGAGATTATTATTTTTTTTGTCAGTATAATTTAAAGAGAGAGAGGTTCTAAAATAAGAATGGTAGTCTGTTCGGCCGAAGATGCTGTCCCGTTTCTATTCAAAATTATAATATAGGTTATATTTGTGCAGGTAGTTCCGGGCGCGGAAATTTTTCGAAGGAAAAAAATGATTTCGCCAAACATGGTTTGCACGGTTTTTAACCGTACTCCACCGTCGCTAGCGCCCGAAGAGTTACCATCAAGGGTTCGCCTGAATATGTCATTAGCATCTAAAATGAGGGGAAAATCTACCGAAGAGGAAGAATTGAATGCTTGTATGGACGAGGTCTACAAAATTGACAAATTGAAGATTTCTGAGAATTATGTTTATTTTTGTTTTGCACTTTTTAGAGAAGGTGAATTCCGGCGTTGTTTTAATTTACTTCCCAACAAAACTTTGAAGTATGAATATATTGTTCTGCAATATAATCTGAATTTTGAAGTTTGAATACGTTGTTCTGGAATATAATCTGTGCGTTGCGCTTTAGCGGGTATTATTGTCCGGTCACGGTATAGACATGTATCCTATTGTCCATTGCCCCACAAAGCGGGGTGTGAGAGGCGGGACCCACACACTGTGGAGTTCACCTCTTAAAAGAAGGCTATTTCTGATTCCTGATTTCTTAGTTAAAAAAAACGTGTGCAAGCACACGTGTGAAATAGTTACAGTACCCAAGACTAATCACACTGTTTAGCAGCTAAGACTAATCACATCGAGACACCTATAAAAGATTGAGTCATGTGTGACTTCCTTTTAAGAAAAATATTAATAGCTAAACCACATATATCATATGCATCTATTTCTTCCTCCTTTTCTTTCAATCTTTGACAAGTGAATTCCAAAACCATATGCTGCCATGCACCCAACACGCAGCCAAGTAAATTCTTACTTTCATTGTCTTGCTTCTTCTTGTTGCCACGATGAAATCTGAAACATTTGACTGTTTTTGAAGTAAATTTTTAGAATCACTATATCAATAGGACACAAATGCTTTAGATATTAGTGAACTCAAATTATAAATAAACCAGTGTGTAAACTTAACTTTCACCATTTGGGTTTAAAATGTAGAAAATTTGCAAATTGTGGAGATCAGAGGTATATGAAAAGTATACATAGACTAACCTATAGGCATCTTTTATTTATTTTTTTATTTTTTTTTTTCAAAAAATGCAAGTGGCAAGACTGTAATCCATATGGAATCTTTTATATATATATATATATATATATATTTTTTTTTTTTTTCAAAAAATGCAAATGGCAAGACACAAGTATTATTAGACAAAATCACTCAGTAATGAGATTATTTCTCTTTATATACGTTTTTTGATCGAGAAAGGTAAGCCTCCTGACACACGTTAATTTCTCTTATTTTTAATTTAAGTAAATCAAGGACAAATAACATTTTTTTTCCTCCACACGGAGTCATAATTTTAGAAGAAAAATGATGCTGCTTAAAAACCCAGCAAAGTCCAACCATTAATAAGGTGAAAATTAGCAGAACACACAGAGAAGAGTAAGCAAATTGTCAATTACGTTGCCAAGCCAGATTTGGTATTAATTATATCTATTAATCTGTTTCTATTTCTATGAACTATATAAAAAACAGCTATGTCGCTACAGTATTTATATACTGTTCATGCCACTTTTCCTCCACACGGAGTCTTAATTTTAGAAGAAAAATGATGCTGCTTAAAAACCCAGCAAAGTCCAACTATTAATAAGGTGAAAATTAGCAGATCACACAGAGAAGAGTAAGCAAATTGTCAATTACGTTGCCAAGCCAGATTTGGTATTAATTATATCTATTAATCTATTTCTATTTCTATTAACTATATAAAAAGCAGCTATGTCACTACAGTATTTATATACTGTTCATGCCACTTTTTTTACTGGTCATCTACAGTGGAGTTTGGTGAGACACTTTTGTCTTTTTTTTTTTTTTTTTTTTTTTAAGTTTCAAACAGTAGTTACATTACCAGAGGCACGGTAGTTACAGTTTTTTTTTTTTGTGGGAAATTGTCATTACCATAAAGACTTGGGAAAGGGCAAATGTTAACAGTGAAAGGTGCATTATTCTTGCTTAGAAATTGGACAATAAGTCATTAATGATCTTGTGTAGGTTGATCTGGGTTTTTTGTTTTTGATATGTTTTTCATGTCCAAGATTTGTGTGAATGGAGAGAGAGACAAATATCACTTTTTGATCTTCTTTTTCTTGCATTTTTGTACTATTTTTTTATTTTGGGAGGAGAGAGACATAAAACTTGGGCAAAAATACCGATTTACCCTTAATTTTAACAAAGGTTGGTTACGGTACAATAACGGTGAGAATCATAGGTGGGTAAAGTGTCAAAATTTAAATCACAGGTAGGTAAATCAAATTAGAGTTAAACCATAGGTGGGTAAAGTGTAATTATCTATTTTTCTTATATATAAAAGCACAAATGCGCATGCAGTGTTTTTGCACTGTACATTTAGTGTTTTTGCGCTGTACATCTACTGTGCCATTTTGTTGAGCCATTGTCTTCTTCTTCTTTTTTTTAGTTTTGAATAATAGCTATAGTACCAAGTTGGTTTAATCAACTTTGTTGAGCCAAAATTTATTATTCCACATATAATTTTTTTGGGTTGACTTTTTTGTATTTTTTTTTCTTTACACACTCTTTTAAGTAAAAATACATAGTTTTGCACACAAAAACAAAAACAAAAACTTAGGAAAAAAACATTTTTCATCCTTTATGTTTGGAGTAGTTTACAATTCTTCTTTAAACTTTAAAATCATGCAATTTTTCCCTTAATATTTTGGAAAATAGTAAATATATCATATTGTTATGATATTCGTTATCATTCTTAGAAGTTTTTAGAGAATAGATATATTGTCTTTAGCAAGTAGGTACTATAAAACTATTATACTTAAATAAATATTTATATGTTAAATAGCTACTCTAACTTTGTGTTTGATCAAAATTCTTAAACGAATGAGATTAACTTTTTACGACATAATTACCAAAGCCCATTTCGGATGTGAGCCCAATACTTTGTCCTTTGTACGCTTTCTTTTTTAATTTAAAATGTCCTCCATCTTTGCCATATTATCTGCAGAATTTGAGACTGAATTTGTTAATGGAGGGACTACCAAATTCAAAATACCAGCTGAGATAGCGACGTCAATCTCCCTTAAATGCTCTTCGAAATTCACGGGATTGAAGTTGCAAGAGATTTTCGCTCCCACACGTGGACATTGCTGCTCTGTGCTTTGTCGTGTCAGGCCTGGTGGATTCCACGTCATCAAGCACGTGCTCCTATCCTTGTGCAGTACCTCTCATCTCCGACCTGCAGTTCGTCGAATCCACCCCCTCGTCATCTTCACTCAGTCGCTGTGGACCAACCGTGCTTCAGTTTGACGCAAGGACCAGCTGCAGCTTTTGGAGACAATCTTATGTCGCACGCAGCCACGACCCTTATTGTTTTTCCTCCGGTCTGAGTGTTTCTTTGCTATGCATCCACTATAGGCAGTCGCACTCGTCATGCTCCTCCTTCCCACACTAGTAGTAGTGTTAGAAATACTGAATGCAATAGTATTGTATTTTTCTTTAAAAGAATATACACGAGTGCCTTTGTATATACGAGGCATATGAGTACAGTACAAATAAGAGTGTAGTACAATGAGGTTGTCAACCAAAATACGAAGGCGTCCCTTAGGATGTGACTTGGTGAAGATATCTGCAAGTTGATCTTTACAGGAGACTGAGATTAGCTTAAAAGCACCATGGATAAGATGATAACGGATAAAATGACAATCGATCTCGATGTGTTTAGCCTGTTCATGAAAGACATCATTGTGAGCAATATGAATGGTACTCTGGTTGTCACAATAAAGAGAAGTAGTAGAGGATGTAGACACACCTAAATCCTTAAGAAGCCATCGTAGCCAAAGGAGCTCAGATGTGGTGACAGTAAGGGCACGATATTCTGTTTCAGTACTAGAACGGGCCACATGAGTTTGTTTCTTACTTTGCCAAGAAATCATAGAAGAACCCAGAAGAAAGCAATAACCAGTGGTGGACTTGCGATCAGTGGGATCTCCTGCCCAATCAGCATAAGAAAATGCACGAAAAATAAGAGGAGACTGAGCAAAGTAGAAAAGACCGTGGAATAGAGTGCCCTTTAGGTATTGAAGAATGCATAGAACAGCAGCATAATAAGTCGATCGTGGAGCAGACAGATACTGGCTCACTTGGTGAACAGCATAGGAAATGTCTACACGAGTGACAATGAGATGAACTAGGCTACCAACCAAGCATCTGTAAAGAGAGGCATTGGACAATGGTTTCCCTCCTAAGGGAGTTAGATGCGCATTAAGCTCAACTGGAGTGTCAACAGTCTTGCTATCAGTCAGTCCAGCTCGAGACAAGAGTTCAGATGCATACTTGGCTTGAGTAATATAAAATCCATCTGTAGAATGAGTGATTTCAAGAACCAAGAAGTAGCTGAGATGTCCAAGATCTTTCATCTCAAACTGCTAACTGAGAAAATCCTTGAGTTCTTGAATACTAGTGAGGTCATCATCAGTTATGATCATATCATCCACATACAGGAGAAGTAAAATAGTGTCTTTGTTAGTGCGATAAAGAAATAAGGTAGAATCATAATGATTGGCCAAGTAACCCAAGCGAGAGATGGTAGAGCTGAATTTGGAAAACCAAGCTCGTGGAGCTTGTTTAAGGTCATAAAGTGCACGTTGAAGGTGACGCACCTTGTTTGAATCAACAGAGAGACTAGGAGGAGGTTGCGTATAAACTTCTTCACTTAAATCCCCATTAAGGAATGCATTTTTGACATCCATCTGAAAAAGGTCCCATTTACTAGCAGCAACAACAGCTAAGAGGGCACGAATAAATGAGATACGAGTAACTGGAGCAAAGGTCTCTTTATAATCAATCCCATACTCCTGTGTAAACCCTTTTGCAACAAGACGAGATTTGTAGCACTTAAAGGACCCATTAGAGTGAGTCTTAATCTTGTAGATCCACTTACAACCAACCACAGATTTCCCAGGAGGGAGTGTCACCAAATCCCAAGTATGGTTTTTAGATAATGCATCAAGTTCCTCTATCATTGCAATCTGCCATAAAGGGTCAGTGGAGGCCTCACAATAGGTGTGAGGCTTGTGTAGTGTAGCAAGGGCAGTGTTACAATGATAGTTAAGAAAATGTGTAGGAATAGATCTTACCCAAGTTGAGTGACGAGGTGGAATGTCTTGTGTAAGATCTTCAGGCGTAGCAGGAGCAGGGGACCCAAGCTAAAGGTTGGGGTTGGGTAGCTCGTCTTCGACCTGTTCATCTTCCACTTGTTCATTAAAGGGCGAACTAGGAAAGGGATCAGTGATATCCGGTGGTTGGACAGAGAAGTCTACAAGAGAATCAGGAGCAGCTACAAAAGGAATATATGCCTCATCTGGAAAGAGATCTAAGACAGAGGAGGAAGATAAGGAGGCACGGAAGTGAGAGAGCTCGACAAAGAGGCGATGTTCCCAAAAGACAACATTGCGCGAGATACGAAGACGATGAGAGATAGGATCATAACACCGATACCCCTTTTGAGTTTCGCCATAGCCAAGAAAACAACAAAGCCTTGATCAAGGCTCATGTTTGTTATGCTCATGTGGTCGAAGAAGAACGAAATAAGCAGAACCGAAGAAGCGAAGATGGTGATAGTCTGGAGGTGACCGAAAAAGGCGCTCATATGGAGCTTGATTTTGGATGACAGGACTTGGAATACGATTAATAGTATGAACAGCATGAAGAGCAACTTTGCCCCAAAAAGGAGCAGGAACTTTGGTAGAGAGAAGAAGAGCACGAACAGTGTCAAGAATATGACAAAGTTTTCATTCGGTTCTACCATTTTGTTGAGAGGTACCTGGACAAGTTAGTTGATGAACAGTGTCATAGGAATGCAAAATAGCTTGGAAAGTATAGTGAGTGTACTTAAGAGCATTATCAGATCGAAAAATTATGATACGTTTGGAAAATTGAGTTTCGACCATTTTTGCAAAATCAGAATATACTTGCAACAATTCAGAACGATGTTTCATATTAAAATCCTGCTATAGCGAAAGTAATCATCAACAAAGACAACAAAATATGGAGATCCACTAATGCTAGAGACAGAGGAAGGCCCCCAAACATCAGAATGAATAAGGTCAAAGATATCAGTGTATATTGATTCACTAGTATTGAAAGGCAAAGCTGGTTGTTTTCCTAACTGGCATGAAACATAATCAAAATTTTATGTAGACACTGAACCTAACAAACCACTAGAAGCCAATTGTTGTACCTGAGAAGAAGATGCATGACCAAGTCGAGCATGCCAAAGTGCAAGGGAAGGAATAGAAGGAACTGCAATAGCTGCAGCAATAGAAACAGGAGCAACAGGTGGAAGACGATGGTTGTCCATGGGAAACATACGCCCAACTTTGGGACCAGTCCCAAGCTCCCATCTCGTCCTCGGATCTTGCACAATACACCCAGAATAATCAAAGATAATGCGATAACCCAACTCAGCTAATTGTCCAACAGAAAATAAATTATAAAAAAGTTCAAGAACATTAAAGACTCCAAGAATCGAGAGATTAGAGGTTGCAACGGAACCTATATTTTGATAGACATTGTGGAACCATTTGCTGTGTGAATATTAAGAGGATACGGTGCAGGTTTAAGGTCAGAAAATAAGGACGAGTGAGGTGTCATGTGATTGCAACAAGCAGAATCCATAAGCCAAGAGGTAGGAGACATACCAGATAAAGCTGAGAGAGAAGAGGAATAAGATGTATTACCAACCATACGTGGAACGTGAGGCACGTGGTTCAATCTTCGCCGAATCTTTGGACGGCGCGTGAGGGCGTGTGGAGGGTTCGATGAGACCAATTCTTTTCCGACGATGTAGATCGGAGAAAGAATATTTCGATGACGGCGGCGGTGAGATGATTGGAGCAATGTTGACGGCGCATGGCAGCGCGTGGAAAAACTACCCAATCTTTGACCAGCGCATGGCGACGTGTGTAGTGTCAGATGATGATGATTCCGGCAGAGTTATGTATATCGGTTGAAAATCTACTCGGTGATATGTCTTGTGTCTTAATTGGAGGTCTGATGTAGAAGATCCGATAAAGGCAATGGTCTTGGTGGCAGTGTTCAAGCTTCTGGCGGTTAAGATTCAACCTTGGGCACCTCTGACGGCGGTGGGGCAGTTAGGAGAGGGCATGGAAAAGATTTACTGATTGAAGAAGTCAAGGCAGCAGAAAATACCAACAAAGATAAGACTACAGGACACAAGAAAGTTATAGCAATGGCTCTGATACCATATTAGAAATATTGAATACAATAGTATTGTATTTCTCATTGAAAGAATATACATGAGTGCCTTTATATATATGAGGCATATGAGTGCAGTACAAGTAAGAGTATAGTACAAGAATGTGTGTTATACAAGTAATTTAGTTGGGCCTAAAGCCCACAACATTATAAACGTTTACAAGCAGATTATGGGTAATCTCTCATATTTGAAGTCAACCTACGTCGCCGCCGAATCCCTAATGCGAACTCGTCGTCCACGGCATAGTAGCTGAGTTATGTCCATCACCACATGTATTCTAAGGTATCCCCCAGTCTAAATCCATGCTCATCCACTTCGACCTTCACCACTTCCCCCAATATTCCCTCGATTCGTAAACCCATTTCCTTTGCATCGGTTCATAGTAGGAAGCCTGTGGATTTGCACCCAGAATAATGCCCTGTTAAACTTCAACTTACTCACTACTTCCCCCACCCCCAGTTTGTGGAGTACCACCAAGTATTTATCGAATGACCAAGGGCTGAGGCATAGGACTTTATCGAGATCTTTCGCCTCCTTAAACTGGAACAAAACATTGTGATCGCCCATGTCGCTGACCTTAAAGTTCTTTTTGGTTCGCACACCCTTGCCACCGACTCTAGACTCACCCTTCTTTTTGCGTACAATTTCCCAGCCAACACATGCCCTGTTTCCATCATTGGTGGTGTTAGATCCACCTCACTTTCCACATCTGCTAAACGTAGCCCAGCACACCATTTTGCATTGTCTTCCATGGTAAGAGCGTTGTATATAGACTAGACCCACTGTTTTCTACCATCGAAAATGAAGAGATTTTTTTTACCTTGCGGCAAGCCATGCTTTTCACCTTTAGTGTCTAAAGGCGACCTAAAGAGAACCCTATTCTTTTCCCACAAAAATTTTCTTCAAATGGACTATTAAGAACGAAAAAATTATTCAACGAACTGAAGTGAATGAATTTTTATGCTAAAAGAAACCAAAAAATATAAAACGGACTGAAGTAAATGACCAAAATAAAGGAACGATTTTGAAGCTCCAGTTACACCTTCATGTTTCGGATTATTCTTTTTAGTCTTTCAGATTAGAGTCTACGGATTTTTTCTTTTAGTCTTCCAGATTAGAGTCTACGTCCTTCTACAAAAGTTAATTATTACTGATAGAACCAATCATGCCATCGTCGTCCATAATCATGAGCAAGGACGAAGAAGATTCCCAGATTCGTCCAGCTAATAATGGTCGCCGAACAAGGGCAAACTAATCCATCCTTGCTCATTAATGAACTGTTATAAAGTAATGATTAGCCTCTATACCGTTGGGAGAACAACCCACCAATAACACCCTGCAGAGGCGTTACCAGAATAGAATAAAGTCACCATTAAGACTCCACCAACGGCTAGAAGGAGGCACCTGTGTACATGTATATATAGCCATGAAATCCAAAAGAGAGGTACATATACAAAGTAATATTCTAGGTCTTTTATACTGATTTCTTAACGTTCTTTGGCTGATTTTTTCTGACTTTGGGATCGGAGACTTTGTGGTAGGCACCACACCGGTGACCCACATTTCTTCCCTTCACTACTCATTTTTTCAGGGTCTGGTTAGCTGAGGACGACTCCAATCTGGATGATCACACTTGACTGACGATTCAGACTTCATCAGTTTGGTGCCGTTTGTGGGAACAATTACTCTTCAACATGTGATTTGAGAGTACTGTTCCATTTAACTCACAAGTCCATATGGAATCCAATACTAACCCAGATCCTGCTGCATTGGCCCTACAAATTCAGTCACTCACAGCCACTGTGGAGGATCTTACTAGGCAAAACCAGGAGATGTGGCAGCGGCTGCAATAAGAAGACAACCGTACAGATGTCAACAGGGATGGCGATGAAGATAGTCACAAGAGACAAACCAGCACTCTAGAAGAGGCGAACTCAGATCTCCTCAAGGAGATGAGAAAGGAGATGGACGAATTGAGAAACGCTATCAAAAGAAAGACAGACCAGAGTTTTGAAAGGATAGTTAGGAAGATAGATTCACCTTTCATTGTGGCTGTCTAGGAGGGCCCGGTGCCCTTCATGTTCCGTCTACCTCAGTTAGAGCCCTTCAACGGGCTAAAAGACCTGCTGGATCACCTGAATACATTCAAGACAACTCTGGGTCTTCAATAATCCCTTGATGAGATTTTGTGCTGCTCCTTTCCCACCACCCTTAAAGGGGTAGCTAGAGAGTGGTTTAACAAGTTGCCAACGTCATCCATTGATAACTTTGAGCAGCTAAGCAACTACTTTGTCTGTCATTTTGTTGGCGGGCAACATCCAAAAAGGACTGCTGACCATTTGCTCACCATCAAACAAGGAGAGAAGGAACCTTTGAGGTCTTACATAACACGCTTCACCCGAGGAATGCTAGAGGTAGAAGAAGCAGACGATAAGGTGCAGCTCACGACCTTCAAGGCTGGATTGAAGTCCAGAGATTTTGTGGCTTCCTTGGCTAAAAATCCCCCCAAGACGATGGTAGAGGCATTGTTGAAAGCACAAAAGTATATGAACGCTGAAGAAGCTCTGGCAGCCATAGATGGAGCAGAAAAAACCAAGGAAAAGGAGGATGATTGAAGAGGACAAAAAAGAGATCGAGCTAATTTTCGGAATGAAGAAGGAAACAGACGGAGAGAGGACAAGAACCCTCGTCCAATGAAGTTCACACCATTAGTGATGCCTGTTGACTAGATTTTGATGGAAATAAGAGACGAGCCATCTCTGAATTGGCCGAGGCCGCTCCATTCATCACCTAGTATACGCGAGAAGAGGAAATATTGCCGCTTTCATAAGGACCATGGGCATTATACAGAGGATTGTAGAGATTTGAAGGAGCAAATAGAAGAACTTATACGAAAAAGGAAACTACAGCAATATGTGAAAAGGGGAGATTCCAGTAAATACGGTCAGAAAGATCAGCACGGGGGTTCCCGAAGAGACGAAGATCATCCACCACCTCGTCCACAGAATGCACTAGGGGTAATAAAAACTATCACGGGGGGCCCAACCATTGGGGGATCGTTCAGATCCAATTTAGAAAGTCACACCAAAGGCAGGTAAACAATGTTCATAGCCTACCTCCTCTAAAGCAAAGACGGACAAACCAAGACATGTACTTTTCAGAAGAAGATGCCAGGGGAGTAAAGCAACCTTATGATGACCCACTGGTCAGTATGGTTATGATCGAAGGGTTCAATATAAGGAGAGTTCTGGTAGAAAATGGGAGCTCGGCTAACATTATCTACCTTTCCGCCTTCCAGCAATTAAAACTAGACCTTAAAAGGCTTCGTCCTTTCGAGTTCCCCGTCGATAGTTTCAGTGGAGACAAGGTATACCCCAGGGGTATAGTGATGTTGACAGTCACAGCTGATTCATACCCCCTTCAGGTAACCAACAAACATAATTTTTTGGTGGTAGACTCACCCTCATCCTACAATGTGATCATAGGACGACCTACCCTCAACTGCTGGAAAGCTGCTACTTCCACATACTGTTTAAAGTTAAAATTTCCAACAGAACAGGGGGTCAGAGAGATAAAAGGAGACCAAGTGTTGGCAAAGGAGTGTTACTAGACCATCCTGGCCTCAAAAGAGAACCACACATGGATAATCATGGAAAAAACACCAGAGATCGTCGAGAAGCTAGAAACGATATAGTTGGTTGAAGGAAGTCTAGCGAAGACGACCTAAATGGGGATGAATCTAAGTCCTAGGACAAAGGAAGGGATCATTAACGCCTGAAAGATAGCCTCGATGTATTTGCTTGGAGCTACGAGGATATGCTAAGGATCCCAGCAAACATCATCCGGCATCACCTGAATGTAGACCCAGAGAAGAGGCCCATCCAACAGAAAAGAAGAGTCTTTGCCCCCGAACAAAACAAAGCAGTAATGGACGAAGTAAATAAGTTGCTTGCTACAAATTTTATTCGGGATGTCTACTATCCTGAGTGGTTGGCTAATGTGGTCATGGTCAAAAAAGCAAATGGGAAGTGGAGAATATGTGTGGATTTCACATATCTAAATTAAGCCTGCCTGAAGGATAGTTTTCCCTTGCCTAGAATTGACCAGCTAGTAGATTCTACCGCCGGACATAAACATCTCACTTTCATGGACGCATTTTCTAGATATAGCCAGATACAAATGGCTTAAGAAGATCAAGAAAAAACTGCTTTTGTCACCAGTTAAGGACTCTACTGCTACAGGGTCATGCCTTTTGGATTAAAGAACGCAGGGACCACCTCTCAAAGATCGGTGAACCAGATGTTCAAAAAACAGATTGGGAGAAATATGGAAGTATACATTGATGATATGCTCATCAAGAGTAAAGAGGAAGAGGATCACCTGGACGACCTCAAGGAGACGTTTAACACATTCAGATAGTACAACATGAAGTTAAACCCGTCCAAATGTACTTTCGGGGTTTTTGCAGGGAAATTCCTCGGGTTTATGGTGTCACAAAGAGGAATCAAAGCAAATCCCTAAAAAGTGAGGGCTATCCTCGAGATGTCCTCACCAAAGACGATCAAAGAAGTACAATCCCTCATAAGAAGAGTGGCAACCATTAACAAGTTTGTCTCTAAGGCAACAGACAAATGTCTTCCTTTCTTCAAGACCTTGAAAAAAGCGTTTGCTTGGATAGAGGAACACGAAATAGCGTTTCAAGAGTTGAAGCACTACTTGAGTAACCCCCCACTCTTAAGTCCATCCAAAGAAGGCGAGGACTTATTCTTGTACTTGGCGGTATCCATCACGGCAGTCAGTGTAGCTTTGATCAGAGAAGAAAACAAGGCGCAACTCCCTGTGTACTATGTCAGTCAAGCTTTCCAGGGTGCTGAGGCATGGTATCCGTGCATAGAGAAGATCACCTTCGCCCTAATAATGGCTTCAAGAAAACTTCGTTTGTATTTCCAAGCTAATCCTATCATAGTAATGACGGACCAGCCCATCAAAAAAGCGATGAACAAACCCGAGGCCACAGGACGAATGGTACAATGGGCCATCAAGCTCAACCAGTTTGATATAGAATACCGTCCACGAACGGCCATAAAAGCTCAAGCATTGGCCAATTTCATAGCAGAATACACCACCCCCAAACGAGAAGCCTGTGTACATGAGCTCAAGCGATAAACACTGACGGATCGTCCACTCAGAAAGGAGGTGGAGCGGGTGTTGTTATCACTTCCCCTGAAAAGGATGTACTCAAGTATAGGGTCCAGCTCAAATTCCCTATAACTAATAACGAAGTGTAGTATGAAGCTTTGTTGATAGGGTTAAGAATAGCTCGGGCACTTGGAGTTGAAAACATCATGCTTAAAAGCAACTCACAGCTTGTCATAGGGCAATTCAGAGGAGACTTCGAAGCGAAAGAGACAAGAATGCAGAAATACCTCAAACTGACGAATTAGCTGGTGATTACTTTTCATCGTGCAGAGTTTGTTCAGATCCCATGGGATCAAAATGTAGAAGTTGACGAGGTAGCACGGAGTGCCTCAACAGATGATTGGGATAAGATGAATGATTGGAGGCTGGAAGAACAAAACTCCCCTAGCATCAAGGAGCTTCAAACTATCCTTGCGCACACCCACTCAGGATGGACGAGTCAAATTTTGTCGTTCCTCCAAGATGGACGATTACCACCAAACCTTGAAGAAGCCAAGAAGATCCAAAAGCGTGCTGCCCGATTTACAGTACTAAATGACGAGCTTTACAAAAGAGGCTACTCCCAGCCTTACTTGAGATGTATAGAAGAGGTAGAGGCCAGATATCTCCTGGAGGAAGTACACGGGGGGGTTTGCAGAGATCACATGAGGGAAAAATCTCTTGTCAAGAAGATCATGAAGGCAGGCTACTTCTAGCCCACGATGCAGCAAGACGCAGCAGATTTTGTGAAGAAGTGTGATAGTTGCCAAAGGTATGGGCATGTTCAACGAGTCCCAGGAGAAAAAATGACGACCATTTCCTTGCCCTGGTTGTTCGCACAGTGGGGGATCGAAATTATGGGCCCTCTACCATAGGGAAAGAGACAAATGAAGTTCCTACTCGTCGCAATTGACTACTTTCACGAAGTGGGTCGAAGCGGAAGATCTTGCAATGATCACAGAAGCAAAGGTACAAAATTTTATATGGAAAAATATTGTTTGCAGGTTCGGGATACCAAGGACAATCATTTCAGACAATGGTCGTCAGTTCGATAGTCATGGGTTTAGATAATTTTGCTTGAGCCTAGGCATCAAAAACAAGTACTCATCACTAGGACATCCTCAGGCCAATGGACAAATGGAAGTAACCAACCGAACCTTGCTCAGGATTCTTAAGTCCTTGTTAGTGGGGGTAAAGGGAGTATGGCCCGAGGAATTACCAAGTATCCTGTGGGCTTACAGGACGATAGCACGAACACCAACAAGAGAGACACCATTCAACCTAACGTATGGTACAGAAGCAGTCATCCCGATTGAAGTGGGGCTCACTAGCCTCAGGAGGGAGTTCTTTGACGAGCAAAGCATTGACGATCAATTGAAGCAGAACCTGGATTTCCTGGATGAAGTCAGAGACCAAGCCTCCCAAAGAATGGCCAAGTACCAGCAGAAGATAGCCGAATACTACAATTGGAGAGTGAAGTTGAAAAGATTCAGCATCGGAGATCTCGTCCTTCGGAAGGTAACTCCTACAACAAAAGATCCAACGCAAGGCAAACTAGGTCCAACTTAGGAAGGGCCCTATAAAGTCATCCAGTATTCATGCTAGGGAAGTTAGCATCTAGAAGACTCAGAAGGAAAAGGGCTACCTTGTCCATGGAATGTCGAACATCTAAAGAGGTATTACGAAAAGGATTCATAGCTTGATTGTAAGTAGTTAACATAATTTGATTTCGTGCTTTTTTATGTAATAAGTGATTATTTAGAATTTCCTAAGTTGTTATTCAGCATTTCACAAGTATTATCCAGCAATTCACGCACTCTAATTATTTCCTCCTCAAAAGACCAAAATGGTCGTCCAAACTAGAAAGACGATAAAATTCCTTAAATGGATGTACATCGTTCAAATCGAAAAGACGTCAAGATTCCTTTAATGGATGTACATCGTCCAAATTGAAACGACAATAAGATTCCTTGAATGGATGTACATCGTCCCGATCAAAAAGACGATAAAATTCCTTAAATGGATGTACATTGTCTAGACAGAAAAGAAGATATGGTTCCTTAAAGGGAAATACATCGTCCAAACGAAAAGACGGTACAATTCCTTGAACGGAGGTGCATCGTCCTGATGAAAGCCGGTCAAATTTCTTAGCTACATAAACATTGCCCAAACGAAAGATTTTTTACAAAGCATCATCCTCCAACAAACCTTTCATTCAAGTAAAAATTAGGCAAAATCTTATAAGTCCATAAAAGGACAAGGATAAACAAATGTGCCAACAAAATTTTTCTAAGTTCCCAAATGGAAAAGAAGAACATCCAGATCTAAATCCTAGCTAAACACAAGCAAATGATATCAACCGACCAGGAAAGTAAAGGTAAATGCACAGACATATTATATAAAATTAAACTATTCAAAAAGCCCCAAAAATAGGTAGGGCATCCGAATATCAGGTGTCCAAAGCATATAGACCACAAAAAAAAACAAAAAAAAAAAAAAAAAACTTTTGTAAGGGGCAACAGGTTCAAGCTTAGGGGGCATCGTCATCGTCCTTGTTAGCCTGGGAAGGTTTCGCACCAGTGGACGCCGCAGTTTGGGCTGATGTCTGGGCTACCTCGTCCTCCTCGATCTCTTTATCAACAGCTTCAAAATCTAACTCCTCGAGGTCCGTGCTAGGGTCATGCTTAATCAGGTATCTCCTCAGAAGCTTGAAGCCTTTGAAATACCACTGAAAAAATATAGTGTTATATTCGTCTGTGGTTTGGAAGGCGGTGACGGCCTTAGCTACGACAACCTTCATCCTTTGAGCAGTTGTTGCAAGGAGTTCGTCCTTTTGCTTCACTAATTGCTTCACGGACTCCAACTACTCAGTCAAAACTTTAACCTGTTCCTTGGAAGTGTTGAGAGCATCCATAGCAGAGATCAGGTCTTTCCATAACCCCGAAGCTTCAGCCTCCAACGCCTCTATTTTCGAGTTGGCCATGATGGCCTTCTCCTCATTTGCCAAATACTGGGTAGTGATATGCATTGTTTCTCCCAACACCTTACAATGAAAAGTTTCATCAAAGTTAGTGAACACAGTTAAACGCTTAAGGAGGAAGCAAAAAAGGATGAGGATAAGAAGGATTACCTGCATGAGCTTATGGACATGACGACTCACCATCTCGTGGGAGGGTATGCTTGAAATCTCCTTCATTTCCCCGGGAGTAAGGAGCTCATTGCCACGGTCCATGGCTGTCTTGGCATTGGACCAAACACTGGAACCAATCTTTTCTTTTCCTTTATTCCCTACTTCGAAGGACGGACAACCTCCACAATAGAAACACCAGGAGAAATTGCCTGACCCTCCTCTAAGTCCAAGGCAGGGGTGGACGAACCTCTCTCCACCGTTTCTTTCTCTTTCTCTTTTTCCTTGTCTGTAATCCTTAACCTTCTTTGGCCAATGTTGGAAAGGGGCTTGTTCTTCTTCTCCTTAATCTTCTTGTACATCTCCTTGTTAAACTTGGTCATCATCTTTGCACCAAAGAAAACAGGGAGAGTTAAGACGAAGCAAAAGTGGACAAAGACGTTCCTGTATGCCAAGGCAACTCACATTTTGTCTCTTCCTGGTCAAGCGTGCTGAGGACGTAAAGAGAAGGCTCCGACCCTAAGCAATGACGAGTTAACGTGCGTGGATCAATTAACTTGTCAAAATCATCAATCATCCTTGCATACTTGATTGCTTCTTGAACCCGCTCCTCAAACTTACTCTCGAGCTTAGGACGCTCCTTTATTGCAAGATACAAAACCAAGAAAAGATCAGAAGTAATGACCAAAATAAACAAGAAGTTAGAAAAGAAAAGACATCTCATGAGGGGCAAACGCACCAAGCAAAGGGGTCTCCCACAGCCGCAGCAACCTAGGAACGTCCCCCCAAAAATCATCAGAAAGAGTCTCCCAACCGTCTCCCGACACAAAGAAATATCTAGATTTCCAGTGACGGAAGGATGACGGAAGATCAACGATAAGACGCGACTTTCTATCCCAAGGTACAAACTCATAATACCCAAACTCGTTGGATTCTTTCAAACAATAGAGATGGATGAACTCATTCAGCATGATCATGTCTCCGTCGGCAATGGTCGTCCAAATCACCATACAGCTTATGACTATTCTCCATGAATTAGGCATAAGCTGCCCTGGTGCAAGGTTTAGGTAACGAAGAAGCTCCATGATAAATGGATGGGCGGGGAATCTGAGGCCGCACGAAAATGCAACCTCGTAAAAGCAAACTTCTCCGTGAGCAAAGGCGCAAGCCTTCTCACCTTTTCTTGGAAGACGAGCCCTAGTCTCCTCGAGAAACTGAAACCTATCCCTGAATTTGCTAAAGACCTCTATTTTCAAAGAAAAGTTTTTGACAATGGATCGAACAATCACATTCGTGTTGCAATTTTTCATCTAGCTTGTCAAATTGAGAGACAGGCGAGAGGTTGACTTAAAAATAAATAAGAAAGAAGTTTTATTGGGATGAGAGTATCGGGTATGAGAGAGAGGCGAGAATATATATTTAATAGAAAAAATATATCAGATTTAAAAGTTAGAACAAAAGTACTAATGTGTAAAATACTAAGGGAGTGTTTAGTAGAGTAGTTTGAAATGTGATTTTTGTAGTTTTTTTTTGTAATTTTTTGAAATACGTGTGAATGAAAAAAATATGTAAAAAAGTGTGTAACGTAGTTTTACTATTATTATTATTATTATTATGGAGATGTGAACTAAAAGTCAGGGACTTCAGTTTTATATATAATAATAATAATAGTAAAACAAATTCAATTGAATTAAATTTTTAAAATTTTTTTAAACTAAAGGGCTGTTCGGTAATGTTGGTAACGTATGGGTTAAAAAATGTGTGAAAATGTATGTAATATTACTTAAAAACTGAAAACATGTTTTTTAAACCACTCTACCAAATGGCCTAAAGTTTCACCCAAATGTTGTTGTCGCATGGGAGAGGGGAAAAAAATCAATAAAAATAAGGATGAACGAAGAAACTATAGGATGAAATAGAGATAAAAAGAAAATGGTAAAAATGATTGAAAGGATTAGAGCATTCTCATCAGCTCTCTCAAAAAAAATGCCATTTTAACACACCAAAAACCCACTTTATCATTTTACAACATATCATTTATCAGATGTTCTATACTTCAATTCTATACATTAAAATAATATTTCCTACCCATTAAAATAATATATTTATCCAAAACACAGCAAAAATACAAATGCACAATCCAGCCACCACCGGGTCCAACAGCCACCGCTACAACCACCGCCACAACAACAACCACTGCTACAACCACCGCCACAACAACAACCACCGCTACAACCACCGCCACAACAACCACAATCACCGGATCTTCCAACAAATTTCAAATCCAAAAACCTCAACCAAAAAAAAAAAAAAACTCAAAATCTTCAACAAAACCCAACCCAACAGATGAATCAATGACCAAACTCAACCACCCATCGGCAACACGAGATCAGCGGCAAGAGCTGTGGAGGACGACGAGCAAAGATCGGCGACCACCCCTGGGCGAGCAGAGCTTTAGATCGGCGAGCAGAGGCTCAGATTGGCGAGCTTCAATCGGCGAGCAGAGGTTCAGATCAGAATCGCCTTCTCAGGAAAAAAAAAAACAGAGAGAGAAAGAGGCGCCGAGACGGAGAGATAAAGAAAATGAAACTCAGATCGGAATCGCCTTCTCAGAAAAAAAAAAAAAAAAAAAAAAAAAAAAAAAAAAAAAAAAAAAAACGAGAGAGAAAGAGGCGTAGAGACGGAGAGATGGAGAGGAGAGACGGAGACCAGAGCAGAGAAAGAGAGAGAACGGGGCTGCGGAGAGAGAGAAGAGAATAAATGAGGGAGGAGAGAGAAAAAACGAATTAAATATAGGCAAACAGTGATAGCATTTTTGTCCGTACCGTCTCATATTTGAGACGGTACTGTAGACATGTTCTAAATTTTTTGGGATATAGAATAGCTGATGAGAGCTTGTTTTTGTGTTTGGTGTGTTAAATGTGCCAAATATTTGGCATTTGGCACATTTAACACACCTGATGGGAGTGCTCTAAGGTTCTGGTTGATATGTGTCTTAAGAGCACATATTAAATTATTTATTTTTAAAAAATATTTTTCGTAAATTAAAAAAATTGTTAATACTTTTTCACCTTCCGTTATATAAAAATTGAAATATTTTTTGGAAATATTTCTCGCGCACACGTTAACCGGACTTTAAGTAAAAGTAGACAATATTTACTGTTTTCTATGCTCCTGATTCTGCAGACGGGTGCTATTGGACATTTGGTGGAAAATGTCAGGTATAATATAAATTTCTTGAAACTAACAAAGCTATAAGCCTAAGTTACGTCAGGAATTTTCCTAAAGAGTCTTGGAACTAACAAGCTATAAGCCTATAAAGCTACTTCAATCAAGGAAAATTTTGAAAATCCAGGGGGATGACGAGACTCACGAAGGAAGAATCAAAGTTATGACGAGGAGAAAAAGTAAATAAAAAAAAGGAAAAAGTTATTAAAAAAATGGCCAAAAAAATAAACAATGGTTAAAGAGATCAATAATACCTATCGCAGAAAATTTCAGGCCAAAAAAATCTGAAAATTTCAAGACATCAATCTCTTTTTTTGTGTTGGCATCGTTTCACGTAATTTTCTATCTATTTTATAAAAGCAATTGACAGACTGGCTTGATTTTTGTATTTGATATCAAATTCTTCCTTTAGATACAATTTCGTGTCCTTTGATTACTGTGTGATTGTTCGGTCCTTCTTTGGGAACATAACACAACCTGGACAGAAAAAGATTATATAGAAGCAATCAAATCTATGCAGAGTCATGAACAATCCGGTCGTATTTGTGATATCTTAAAAAATCTTTTGATGAAGGATTGAACAATCACATTCGCGTTGCAATTTTTCATCTGGCTTTGTCAAATTGGGAGACAGGCGGGAGGTTGACTAAAAGATAAATAAGAAAGAAGTTTTTTTTTTTTTTTTGGTTAAACCACCCGGTATCCGGAACCACATGGGCTCCGACTAAATCTGGATTCGAGCCGGGTAGGACCACAAGGGCGGCAAAGCTCTCCCAACCGAGTTTTAACACAGCTACATGTCCAAGGCTCGAACACGAGACCTTGGTTAAGCTAGGACAACCCCTTACCAGTTGACCAACGCGCTCGGTGGTAATAAGAAAAAAGTTTTATTGGGAGGAGAGTATTGGGTATGAGAGAGAGGAGAGCAAATATATTTAATAGAAAAAAATAAATCAGATTTAAAAATTAGAAAAAAATATTAATGTGTATAATACTAAGGAGTGTTAAAGTTTGAAATATGATTTTTGTAGTTTTTTTTTAATACGTGAATGAAAATGTATGTAACGTTGTTATACTATTATTATTATTATTATTATAGAGATGTGAACTAAGACTCAGGGACTTCAGTTTTATATATAAAATATAATAATAATAGTAAAACGATTTCAATTGAATTAAATTTATTAAAAAATATATTTTTTTAACTAAAGTGTCATTTCTGCTGGTACTTGGCCATTCTTTGGGAGGCTTGGTCTCTGACTTCATCCAGGAAATCCAGGTTCTGCTTCAATTGATCGTCAATGCTTTGCTCGTCAAAGAACTCCCTCCTGAGGCTAGTGAGCCCCACTTCAATCGGGATGACTGCTTCTGTACCATACGTTAGGTTGAATGGTGTCTCTCTTGTTGGTGTTCGTGTTGTCGTCCTGTAAGCCCACACAGGATACTTGGTAATTCCTCGGGCCATACTCCCTTTACCCCCACTAACAAGGACTTAAGAATCCTGAGCAAGGTTCGGTTGGTTACTTCCATCTGTCCATTGGCCTGAGGATGTCCTAGTGATGAGTACTTGTTTTTGATGCCTAGGCTCAAGCAAAATTATCTAAACCCATGACTATCGAACTGACGACCATTGTTTGAAATGATTGTCCTTGGTATCCCGAACCTGCAAACAATATTTTTCCATATAAAATTTTGTACCTTTGCTTCTGTGATCATTGCAAGAGCTTCCGCTTCGACCCACTTCGTGAAAGTAGTCAATTGCGACGAGTAGGAACTTCATTTGTCTCTTTCCCTATGGTAGAGGGCCCATAATTTCGATCCCCCACTGTGCGAACAACCAAGGCGAGGAAATGGTCGTCATTTTTTCTCCTGGGACTCGTTGAACATGCCCATACCTTTGGCAACTATCACACTTCTTCACAAAATCTGCTGCGTCTTGCTGCATCGTGGGCTAGAAGTAGCCTGCCTTCATGATCTTCTTGACAAGAGATTTTGCCCTCATGTGATCTCTACAACCCCCCCCCCCCGTGTACTTCCTCCAGGAGATATCTGGCCTCTACCTCTTCTATACATCTTAAGTAAGGCTGGGAGTAGCCTCTTTTGTAAAGCTCGTCATTTAGTACTGTAAATCGGGCAGCACGCTTTTGGATCTTCTTGGCTTCTTCAGGGTTTGGTGGTAATCGTCCATCTTGGAGGAACGACAAAATTTGACTCGTCCATCCTGAGCGGGTGTGCGCAAGGATAGTTTGAAGCTCCTTGATGCTAGGGGAGTTTTGTTCTTCCAGCCTCCAATCATTCATCTTATCCCAATCATCTGTTGAGGCACTCCGTGCTACCTCGTCAACTTCTACATTCTGATCCCATGGGATCTGAACAAACTCTGCACGATGAAAGGTACTCACCAGCTAATTCGTCAATTTGAGGTATTTCTGCATTCTTGTCTCTTTCGCTTCGAAGTCTCCTCTGAATTGCCCTATGACAAGCTGTGAGTTGCTTTTAAGCATGATGTTTTCAACTCCAAATGCCCGAGCTATTCTTAACCCTGTCAACAAAGCTTCATACTACACTTCGTTATTAGTTATAGGGAATTTGAGTTGGACCCTATACTTGAGTACATCCTTTTCAGGGGAAGTGATAACAACACCCACTCCACCTCCTTTCTGAGTGGACGATCTGTCAGTGTTTATCGTCCAAAGGTCTTCTTGGTCGCCTGCCTTCTTGGGGGTGGTGTATTCTGCTATGAAATTGGCCAATGCTTGAGCTTTTATGGCCGTTCGTGGACGGTATTCTGTATCAAATTGGTTGAGCTTGATGGCCCATTGTACCATTCGTCCTGCGGCCTCGGGTTTGTTCATCGCTTTTTTGATGGGCTGGTCCGTCATTACTATGATAGGATTAGCTTGGAAATACAAACGAAGTTTTCTTGAAGCCATTATTAGGGCGAAGGTGATCTTCTCTATGCGCGGATACCATGCCTCAGCACCCTGGAAAGCTTGGCTGACATAGTACACAGGGAGTTACGCCTTGTTTTCTTCTCTGATCAAAGCTACACTGACTGCCGTGATGGATACCGCCAAGTACAAGAATAAGTCCTCGCCTTCTTTGGATGGACTTAAGAGTGGGGGGTTACTCAAGTAGTGCTTCAACTCTTGAAACTCTATTTCGTGTTCCTCTATCCAAGCAAACGCTTTTTTCAAGGTCTTGAAGAAAGGAAGACATTTGTTTGTTGCCTTAGAGACAAACTTGTTAATGGTTGCCACTCTTCTTATGAGGGATTGTACTTCTTTGATCGTCTTTGGTGAGGACATCTCGAGGATAGCCCTCACTTTTTAGGGATTTGCTTTGATTCCTCTTTGCTACACCATAAACCCGAGGAATTTCCCTGCAAAGACCCCGAAAGTACATTTGGACAGGTTTAACTTCATGCTGTACTATCTGAATGTGTTGAACGTCTCCTTGAGGTCGTCCAGGTGATCCTCTTCCTCTTTACTCTTGATGAGCATATCATCAATGTATACTTCCATATTTCTCCCAATCTATTTTTTGAACATCTGGTTCACCGATCTTTGAGAGGTGGTCCCTGCGTTCTTTAATCCAAAAGGCATGACCCTGTAGCAGTAGAGTCCTTAACTGGTGACAAAAGCAGTTTTTTCTTGATCTTCTTAAGCCATTTGTATCTGGTTATATCTAGAAAATGCGTCCATGAAAGTGAGATGTTTATGTCCGGCGGTAGAATCTACTAGTTGGTCAATTCTAGGCAAGGGAAAACTATCCTTCAGGCAGGCTTAATTTAGATATGTGAAATCCACACACATTCTCCACTTCCCATTTGCATTTTTTACCATGACCACATTAGCCAACCACTCAGGGTAGTAGACATCCCGAATAAAATTTGTAACAAGCAACTTATTTACTTCGTCCATTACTGCTTTGTTTTGTTCGGGGGCAAAGACTCTTCTTTTCTGCTGGATGGGCCTCTTCTCTGGGTCTACATTCAGGTGATGCTGGATGATGTTTGCTGGGATCCTTAGCATATCCTCGTAGCTCCAAGCAAATACATCGAGGCTATCTTTCAGGAGTTAATGATCCCTTCCTTTGTCCTAGGACTTAGATTCATCCCCATTTAGGTCGTCTTTGCTAGACTTCCTTCAACCAACTATATCGTTTCTAGCTTCTCGACGATCTCTGGTGTTTTTTCCTTGATTATCCATGTGTGGTTCTCTTTTGAGGCCAGGACGGTCTAGTAACACTCCTTTGCCAACACTTGGTCTCCTTTTATCTCTCTGACCCCCTGTTCCGTTGGAAATTTTACCTTCAAACAGTATGTGGAAGTAGCAGCTTTCCAGCAGTTGAGGGTAGGTCTTCCTATGATCACATTGTAGGATGAGGGTGAGTCTACCACCAGAAAATTATGTTTGTTGGTTACCTGAAGGGGGTATGAATCGACTGTGACTGTCAACATCACTATACCCCTGGGGTATACCTTGTCTCCACTGAAACTGTCGAGGGGGAACTCGAAAGGACGAAGCCTTTTAAGGTCTAGTTTTAATTGCTGGAAGGCAGAAAGGTAGATAATGTTAGCCGAGCTCCCATTTTCTACCAGAACTCTCCTTATATTGAACCCTTCGATCATAACCATACTGACCAGTGGGTCATCATGAGGTTGCTTTACTCCCCTGGCATCTTCTTCTGAAAAGTGCATGTCTTGGTTTGTTCGTCTTTGCTTCAGAGGAGGTAGGCTATGAACATTTTTTACCTGCCTTTGGTGTGACTTTCTAAATTGGATCTGAACGATCCCCCAATGGTTGGGCCCCCCCTGATAGTTTTTATTTCCCCTAGTGCATTCTGTGGACGAGGTGGTGGATGATCTTCGTCTCTTCGGGAACCCCCGTGCTGATCTTTCTGACCGTATTTACTGGAATCTCCCCTTTTCACATATTGCTGTAGTTTCCTTTTTCGTATAAGTTCTTCTATTTGCTCCTTCAAATCTCTACAATCCTCTGTATAATGCCCATGGTCCTTATGAAAGCGGCAATATTTCCTCTTCTTGCGTATACTAGGTGATGAATGGAGCGGCCTCGGCCAATTCAGAGATGGCTCGTCACTTATTTCCATCAAAATCTAGTCAACAGGCATCATTAATGGTGTGAACTTCATTGGACGAGGGTTCTTGTCCTCTCTCCGTCTGTTTCCTTCTTCATTCCGAAAATTAGCTCGATCTCTTTTTTGTCCTCTTCAATCATCCTCCTTTTCCTTCTTCTTTTCCTTGGTTTTTTCTGCTCCATCTATGGCTGCCAGAGCTTCTTCAGCGTTCATATACTTTTGTGCTTTCAACAATGCCTCTACCATCGTCTTGGGGGGATTTTTAGCCAAGGAAGCCACAAAATCTCTGGACTTCAATCCAGCCTTGAAGGTCGTGAGCTGCACCTTATCGTCTGCTTCTTCTACCTCTAGCATTCCTCAGGTGAAGCGTGTTATGTAAGACCTCAAAGGTTCCTTCTCTCCTTGTTTGATGGTGAGCAAATGGTCAGCAGTCCTTTTTGGATGTTGCCCGCCGACAAAATGACAGACAAAGTAGTTGCTTAGCTACTCAAAGTTATCAATGGATGATCTTGGCAACTTGTTAAACCACTCTCTAGCTACCCCTTTAAGGGTGGTGGGAAAGGAGCAGCACAAAATCTCATCAAGGGATTATTGAAGACCCAGAGTAGTCTTGAATGTATTCAGGTGATCCAGCAGGTCTTTTAGCCCGTTAAAGGGCTCTAACTGAGGTAAAGGGAACATGGAGGGCACCGGGCCCTCCTAGACAGCCACAATGAAAGGTGAATCTATCTTCCTAACTATCCTTTCCAAACTCTGGTCTGTCTTTCTTTTGATGGCGTTTCTCAATTCGTCCATCTCCTTTCTCATCTCCTTGAGGAGATCTGAGTTCGCCTCTTCTAGAGTGCTGGTTTGTCTCTTGTGACTATCTTCATCGCCATCCTTGTTTACATCTATACGGTTGTCTTCTTATTGCAGCCGCTGCCTCATCTCCTGGTTTTGCCTAGTAAGATCCTCCACAGTGGCTGTGAGTGACTGAATTTGTAGGGCCAATGCAGCAGGATCTGGGTTAGTATTGGATTCCATATGGACTTGTGAGTTAAATGGAACAGTACTCTCAAATCACATGTTGAAGAGTAATCGTTCCCATAAACGGCACCAAACTGATGAAGTCTGAATCGTCAGTCAAGTGTGATCATCCAGATTGGAGTCGTCCTCAGCTAACCAGACCCTGAAAAAATGAGTAGTGAAGGGAAGAAATGTGGGTCACCGGTGTGGTGCCTGCCACAAAGTCTCCGATCCCAAAGTCAGAAAAAATCAGCCAAAGAACGTTAAGAAATCAGTATAAAAGACCTAGAATATTACTTTGTATATGTACCTCTCTTTTGGATTTCATGGCTATATATACATGTGCACAGGTGCCTCCTTCTAGCCGTTGGTGGAGTCTTAATGGTGACTTTATTCTATTCTGGTAACGCCTCTACAGGGTGTCATTGGTGGGTTGTTCTCCCAACGGTATAGAGGCTAGTCATTACTTTATAACAGTTCATTAATGAGCAAGGATGGATTAGTTTGCCCTTGTTCGGCGACCATTATTAGCTGGACGAATCTGGGAATCTTCTTCGTCCTTGCTCATGATTATGGACGACGATGGCATGATTGGTTCTATCAGTAATAATTAACTTTTGTAGAAGGACGTAGACTCTAATCTGGAAGACTAAAAGAAAAAATCCGTAGACTCTAATCTGAAAGACTAAAAAGAATAATCCGAAACATGAAGGTGTAACTGGAGCTTCAAAATCGTTCCTTTATTTTGGTCATTTACTTCAGTCCGTTTTATATTTTTTGGTTTCTTTTAGCATAAAAATTCATTCACTTCAGTTCGTTGAATAATTTTTTCATTGTTAATAGTCCATTTGAAGAAAATTTTTGTGGAAAAAGAATAGGGTTCTCTTTAGGTCGTCTTAGACACTAAAGGTGAAAAACATGGCTTGCCGCAAGGTAAAAAAAATCTCTTCATTTTCGATGGTAGAAAACAGTGGGTTTAGTCTATATACAACGCTCTTACCATGGAAGACAATGCAAAATGGTGTATTGGGCTACGTTTAGCAGATGTGGAAAGTGAGGCGGATCTAACACCACCAATGATGGAAACAGGGCATGTGTTGGCTGGGAAATTGTACGCAAAAAGAAGGGTGAGTCTAGAGTCGGTGGCAAGGGTGTGCGAACCAAGAAGAACTTTAAGGTCAGCGACATGGGCGATCACAATGTTTTGTTCCAGTTTAGGGAGGCGAAAGATCTCGATAAAGTCCTATGCCTCAGCCCTTGGTCGTTCGATAAATACTTGGTGGTACTCCACAAACTGGGGGTGGGGGAAGTAGTGAGTAAGTTGAAGTTTAACAGGGCATTATTCTGGGTGCAAATCCACAGGCTTCCCACTATGAACCGATGCAAAGGAAATGGGTTTACGGATCGAGGGAATATTGGGGGAAGTGGTGAAGGTCGAAGTGGATGAGCATGGATTTAGCCTGGGGGATACCTTAGAATACGTGTGGTGATGGACATAACTCAGCTGCTATGCCGTGGACGACGAGTTCGCATTAGGGATTCGGCGGCGACGTAGGTTGACTTCAAATATGAGAGATTACCCATAATCTGCTTGTAAATGTTTATAGTGTTGTGGGCTTTAGGCCCAACTAAATTACTTGTATAACACACATTCTTGTACTATACTCTTCTACATCAGACCTCCGATTAAGACACAAGACATATCACCGAGTAGATTTTCAACTGATATACATAACTCTGCCGGAATCATCATCATCTGACACTACACGCGTCACCACGTGCTGGTCAAAGATTGGGTAGTTTTACCACGCGCTGCCATGCGCCGTCAACATTGCTCCAATCATCTCACCGCCACCCTCATCGAAATATTCTTTCTCCGATCTACATCGTCGGAAAAGAATCGGTCTCATCGAACCCTCCACACGCCCTCACGCGCCGTCCAAAGATTCGGCGAAGATTGAACCACGTGCCTCACGTTCCACGTATGGTTGGTAATACATCTTATTCCTCTTCTCTCTCAGCTTTATCTGGTATGTCTCCTACCTCTTGGCTTATGGATTCTGCTTGTTGCAATCACATGACACCTCACTCGTCCTTATTTTCTGACCTTAAACCTGCACCGTATCCTCTTAATATTCACATAGCAAATGGTTCCACAATGTCTATCAAAATATAGGTTCCGTTGCAACCTCTAATCTCTCGATTCTTGGAGTCTTTAATGTTCTTGACCTTTTTTATAATTTATTTTCTGTTGGACAATTAGCTGAGTTGGGTTATCGCATTATCTTTGATTATTCTGGGTGTATTGTGCAAGATCCGAGGACGGGATGGGAGCTTGGGACTGGTCCCAGAGTTGGGCGTATGTTTCCCATGGACAACCATCGTCTTCCACCTGTTGCTCCTGTTTCTATTGCTGCAGCTACTGCAGTTCCTTCTATTCCTTCCCTTGCACTTTGGCATGCTCGACTTGGTCATGCATCTTCTTCTCAGGTACAACAATTGGCTTCTAGTGGTTTGTTAGGTTCAGTGTCTACATAAAATTTTGATTATGTTTCATGCCAGTTAGGAAAACAACCAGCTTTGCCTTTCAATACTAGTGAATCAATATACACTGATATCTTTGACCTTATTCATTCTAATGTTTGGGGGCCTTCCTCTGTCTCTAGCATTGGTGGATCTCGATATTTTGTTGTCTTTGTTGATGATTACTCTCGCTATAGTAGGATTTTTAATATGAAACATCGTTCTGAATTGTTGCAAGTATATTCTGATTTTGCAAAAATGGTTGAAACTCAATTTTCCAAACGTATCATAATTTTTCGATCTGATAATGCTCTTAAGTACACTCAATATACTTTCCAAGCTATTTTGCATTCCTATGACACTGTTCATCAACTAACTTGTCCAGGTACCTCTCAACAAAATGGTTGAACCGAATGAAAACTTTGTCATATTCTTGACACTGTTCGTGCTCTTCTTCTCTCTGCCAAAGTTCCTGCTCCTTTTTGGGGCAAAGTTGCTCTTCATGCTGTTCATACTATTAATCGTATTCCAAGTCCTGTCATCCAAAATCAAGCTCCATATGAGCACCTTTTTCGGTCACCTCCAGACTATCACCATCTTCGCTTCTTCGGTTCTGCTTATTTCGTTCTTCTTCAACCACATGAGCATAACAAACATGAGCCCTGATCAAGGCTTTGTTGTTTTCTTGGCTATGGCGAAACTCAAAAGGGGTATCGGTGTTATGATCCTATCTCTCATCGTCTTCGTATCTCGCGCAATGTTGTCTTTTGGGAACATCGCCTCTTTGTCGAGCTCTCTCACTTCCGTGCCTCCTTATCTTCCTCTTCTGTCTTAGATCTCTTTCCAGATGAGGCATATATTCCTTTTGTAGTTGCTCCTGATTCTCTTGTAGACTTCTCTGTCCAACCACCAGATATCACTGATCCCTTTCCTAGTTCGCCCTTTAATGAACAAGTGGAAGATGAACAGGTCGAAGACGAGCTACCCAACCCCAACCTTTAGCTTGGGTCCCCTGCTCCTGCTACGCCTGAAGATCTTACACAAGACATTCCACCTCGTCACTCAACTTGGGTAAGATCTATTCCTACACATTTTCTTAACTATCATTGTAACACTGCCCTTGCTACACTACACGAGCCTCACACCTATCGTGAGGCCTCCACTGACCCTTTATGGCAGATTGCAATGATAGAGGAACTTGATGCATTATCTAAAAACCATACTTGGGATTTGGTGACACTCCCTCCTGGGAAATCTGTGGTTGGTTGTAAGTGGATCTACAAGATTAAGACTCACTCTAATGGGTCCTTTAAGTGCTACAAATCTCATCTTGTTGCAAAAGGGTTTACACAGGAGTATGGGATTGATTATAAAGAGACCTTTGCTCCAGTTACTCGTATCTCATTTATTCGTGCCCTCTTAGCTGTTGTTGCTGCTAGTAAATGGGACCTTTTTCAGATGGATGTCAAAAATGCATTCCTTAATGGGGATTTAAGTGAAGAAGTTTATATGCAACCTCCTCCTAGTCTCTCTGTTGATTCAAACAAGGTGCGTCACCTTCAACGTGCACTTTATGGCCTTAAACAAGCTCCACGAGCTTGGTTTTCCAAATTCAGCTCTACCATCTCTCGCTTGGGTTACTTGGCCAATCATTATGATTCTACCTTATTTCTTTATCGCACTAACAAAGGCACTATTTTACTTCTCCTGTATGTGGATGATATGATCATAACTGATGATGACCTCACTAGTATTCAAGAACTCAAGGATTTTCTCAGTTAGCAGTTTGAGATGAAAGATCTTGGACATCTCAGCTACTTCTTGGTTCTTGAAATCACTCATTCTACAGATGGATTTTATATTACTCAAGCCAAGTATGCATCTGAACTCTTGTCTCGAGCTGGACTGACTGATAGCAAGACTGTTGACACTTCAGTTGAGCTTAATGCGCATCTAACTCCCTTAGGAGGGAAACCATTGTCCAATCCCTCTCTTTACAGATGCTTGGTTGGCAGCCTAGTTCATCTCACTGTCACTCGTGTAGACATTTCCTATGTTGTTCACCAAGTGAGCCAGTATCTGTCTGCTCCACAATCGACTTATTATGCTGCTATTCTATGCATTCTTCAATACCTAAAGGGCACTCTATTCCACGGTCTTTTCTACTTTGCTCAATCTCCTCTTATTTTCCGTGCATTTTCTTATGCTGATTGGGCAGGAGATCCCATTGATTGCAAGTCCACCACTGGTTATTGCTTTCTTCTGGGTTCTTCTATGATTTCTTGGCAAAACAAGAAACAAACTCATGTGGCCCGTTCCAGTACTGAAAGAGAATATCGTGCCCTTACTGACACCACATCTGAGCTCCTTTGGCTACGATGGCTTCTTAAAGATTTAGGTGTGTCTACATCCTCTACTACTCCTCTTTATTGTGACAACCAGAGTACCATTCATATTGCTCACAATGATGTCTTTCATGAACAGGCTAAACACATCGAGATCGATTGTCATTTTATCCGTTATCATCTTATCCATAGTGCTCTTAAGCTAATCTCAGTCTCCTGTAAAGATCAACTTGCAGATATCTTCACCAAGTCACATCCTAAGGGACGCCTTCGTATTTTGGTTGACAACCTCAAGTTGATCTCACATCCACCTTGAGTTTGAAGGGGGCTATTAACGTATATAATGTTGTGGGCTTTAGGCCTAACTAGATTACTTGTATATCAAACATTCTTGTACTACACTCTTATTTGTACTGTACTCATATGCCTCGTATATACAAAGGCACTCGTGTATATTCTTTCAAAGAAAAATACAATACTATTGCATTCAGTATTTCTAACACTACTACTAGTGTGGGAAGGAGGAGCATGACGAGTGCGACTGCCTATAGTGGATGCATAGCAAAGAAACACTTAGACCGGAGGAAAAACAATAAGGGTCGTGGCTGCGTGCGACATAAGATTGTCTCCAAAAGCTACAGTTGGTCCTTGCGTCAAACTGAAGCACGGTTGGTCCACAGGGACTGAGTGAAGATGACGAGGGGGTGGATTCGACGAACTGCAGGTCGGAGATGAGAGGTACTGCACAAGGACAGGAGCACGTGCTTGATGACGTGGAATCCACCAGGCCTGACACGACAAAGCACAGAGCAGCAATGTCCACGTGTGGGAGCGAAAATCTCTTGCAACTTCAATCCCGTGAATTTCGAGGAGCATTTAAGGGAGATTGACGTCGCTATCTCAACTGGTATTTTGAATTTGGTAGTCCCTCCATTAACAAATTCAGTCTCAGATTCTGCAGATAATATGGCAAAGATGGAGGACATTTTAAATTAAAAAAGAAAGCGTACAAAGGACAAAGTATTGGGCTCACATCCGAAATGGGCTTTGGTAATTATGTCGTAAAAAGTTAATCTCATTCGTTTAAGAATTTTGATCAAACACAAAGTTAGAGTAGCTATTTAACATATAAATATTTATTTAAGTATAATAGTTTTATAGTACCTACTTGCTAAAGACAATATATCTATTCTCTAAAAACTTCTAAGAATGATAACGAATATCATCATCTTTCAACAATAAACAACTGAGTTATGCTAAGAAATTTAAAATTATAAAATTTAAAAAAAAAAAAAAAAAAAAAAGATAAGAAAAGGCTTGTGTCATTAAATATCATCATTCTAACTTTCTAAGAATTTTTGTCATTTAAAAATCAAAATACGTAAAGAAAATTTTTAGGATGTTAAAATTTAGCAAGAGTAATTTAGATATTACACAATAAAATATTTTAAGAATCATAAGCTTTCTTTAGGGTTTAACTGAGAGAATAACAATATGATATATTTACTATTTTCCAAAATATTAAGGGAAAAATTGCATGATTTTAAAGTTTAAAGAAGAATTGTAAACTACTCCAAACATAAAGGATGAAAAATGTTTTTTTCCTAAGTTTTTGTTTTTGTTTTTGTGTGCAAAACTATGTATTTTTACTTAAAATAGTGTGTAAAGAAAAAAAATACAAAAAAGTTGTTGAGGTCTAAAAAGGGTTATAATAAAAATAAGTCCAAAAAAAAAAGAAGAAGAAGAACAAGCCAAGCCCAAAAGGAAAAATCCAGGCTAAGCCCAAAGTAACAGGGCCTAGGATCTTGAAGCCCAGAAAAGGAAGAAGCATCCCAAAAAAGAGACCACGGCAAAATATAAAGAAGCAAGGATCCCCAAAACCCTTCAAGCACAAATAAAAAAGAAGACTGAGACAGATCGGTAGAAAGAAGACAGGAAAAGAAGAAAAACAAGAAGCGCGAGCGACCTCTCATGGCACAGACAGCAAAAGGGCCTCGGGGAACCAGGACAGGGAAGAAAGAATAACAACGAATGACTTTCAAAAATGGCAGAACAAGATTCCGCCCAAATAGGAAAGAAAGGGAAAAGAGGAATACGCCAGAAATGGGGATACCGAGAAGGGCATACCTCAGCACGTCCCAAAGAGGATGACCGACCAGAAGCTTTCGAAGGAATCAGAACCAAGAGAAGGAAAGAATGAGAGAAAACGGCAAAGGGACTTACCAAGGCGACAGGGACAGAACATGCTCTGTTTGCAAGAGAACAAAACAGGGGAACCCGGGACACCCAGAAAAACTCCATTATAAAAGGAGGGGACGGGTTGTGAAGAAGGTAGCGAAAAAGAAAGAAAGAAACACAAAAAAAAGGAGAAATTCTCTAGAAAGAATCATCAGAAAATCTATGCAGAAAGAAAAATACTGAAGGAAGAACAAATACTGCTTCCCGATATCCTGTAAAGGCCACTATTGCACATACTCGGATTCAACGAGAATCAAACTTTGCAAGTTTTGAAGGTTGAAATAGCCATTCAAGACTGCAATTTTTGAGCTTGATTGGACCTTGTATCACGTCCTAGTGAGCTTTCTGTAATCAAAACAGATAACTTATTAATGAAACACTGCTTAATAATTCCCGAGATCCCCACAGCACCTTGTCTTTATCGTCTTGCTAATCCTGTTTTTTCCTTCTGAACTCACGTTGTTAATATTTTGGCATTCTTCGATATCCTTGTCTGTCATTTTTTCTTTATATTGTCAGGAGTGTTCTCTGCATTCACTTGATTCTTAAACAGCTCGTTAGCTGCGGTGAGTCAAGGCCCGGTCCACCAAATCCTTCTTTTTCATTCAGGCCCGGGATCCTTGGGCCTGAGTATCCTGAAAAAGGCACTCTCACAAAAGTCAACCCAAAAAAATTATATGTGGAATAATAAATTTTGGCTCAACAAAGTTGATTAAACCAACTTGGTACTATAGCTACTATTCAAAACTAAAAAAAAAAAAAAAAGAAGAAGACAATGGCTTAACAAAATGGCACTGTAGATCTACAGCGCAAAAACACTAAATGTACAGTGCAAAAACACTGCATGCACATTTGTGCTTTTATATATAAGAAAAAGGGATAATTACACTTTACCCAACTATGGTTTAACTCTAATTTGATTTACCTATCTGTGATTTAAATTTTGACACTTTACCCACCTATGATTCTCACCGTTATTGTACCGTAACCAACCTCTGTTAAAATTAAGGGTAAATCGGTATTTTTGCTCAAGTTTTATGTCTCTCTCCTCCCAAAAAAAAAAAAAAATAGCACAAAAATGCAAGAAAAAGAAGATCAAAAAGTGGTATTTGTCTCTCTCTCCATTCACACAAATCTTGGACATGAAAAACATATCAAAAACAAAAAACCCAGATCAACCTACACAAGATCATTAATGACTAAGATTGTCCAGTTTCTAAGCAAGAATAATGCACCTTTCACTGTTAACATTTGCCCTTTCCCAAGTCTTTATGGTAATGACAATTTCCCATAAAAAAATTAAAAAAAAAAAAAAAAAACTGTAACTACCGTGCCTCTGGTAATGTAACTACTGTTTGAAACTTAAAAAAAAAAAAAAAAAAAAAAAAAAAACAAAAGTGTCTCACCAAACTCCACTGTGTTAGTGTGGCTTGAATTATGCCACAAGCCCATAAGGCCCAACCAAGCCCAATCCGGCTATAAAAGTGACCTAATACAAGTTGAAAAAGGAATCCCACTTGACCGACTTTTATAAAGTAACATATATATATTGCTTTATCATATATGCGGCTACATTGCAGAGAAAAGAAAAAGGAGTAATTCCAATTAACCTAGTTAGCAGCCACATGAGAGAAAATAGAGAAAAGAGAGGCAGCTAGTTTCTATTCTTATTTTTTCTGTGAGAGAGTGCTAGGGTGTAATTGGGATTTGGGTTTCTTGAGAGTGTTCTTGTGCACTATTGTATTTTCCCTGATAATAGTGAAATCCCTGCAACTCCGTGGACGTAGGCAAATTGCCGAACCACGTAAATATTGTCTTGTGATTGTGATTATTTTCTTTGACGTGTGTTTTCTCTATTTGTTTTGTTTCTCACAGGTTAGGAATTTTTGGTTAAATTCCCTACAACTGGTATCAGAGCCTAGGGTTAGGTTTGAGTGGGAGCAATGGCAGAGGAAGCAGGAAAGGCGTTTGGAATAGAAAAGTTTGATGGCACAGACTTCGCATATTGGAGGATGCAAATTGAAGATTATCTCTATGGGAGGAAATTGCATCTGCCTCTTTTGGGGACAAAACCTGAGGCGATGAAGGCTGAGGAATGGGCTCTTCTTGACAGACAGGTACTAGGAGTTATCAGGTTAACTCTGTCTAGGTCTGTTGCACACAATGTTGTAAAGGAGAAGACCACAGCAGATCTGATGAAGGCTTTGTCTGGTATGTATGAAAAGCCGTCAGCAAACAATAAGGTGCACTTGATGAAGAAACTGTTCAATTTGAAGATGGCAGAGAATGCATCAGTAGCACAACATCTGAATGAATTTAATACTATCACAAATCAATTGTCGTCTGTAGAAATTGATTTTGATGATGAGATTCGTGCTCTGATCGTCTTGGCTTCTTTGCCAAACAGTTGGGAGGCAATGAGGATGGCAGTAAGCAATTCTACAGGAAAGGAAAAACTCAAGTACAATGATATACGAGATTTAATTCTGGCTGAGGAGATTCGCAGAAGAGATGCAGGTGAATCCTCAAGATCTGGTTCTGCCCTAAACCTTGAGACAAGAGGCAGAGGTAATAACAGAAATTCAAATCGGGGCAGATCAAAATCCAGAAATTCTAATCGGAACAGAAGTAAATCTAGATCAGGCCAACAAGTACAATGCTGGAATTGTGGGAAAACAGGTCACTTTAGGAATCAATGCAAAAGTCCTAAGAAGAAGAATGAAGATGATTCTGCTAATGCTGTAACAGAAGAGGTACAGGATGCATTACTTCTTGCAGTAGACAGTCCACTTAATGATTGGGTTTTGGATTCAGGAGCTTCGTTTCATACCACTCCACACCGAGAAATCATACAGAATTATGTTGTAGGTGATTTTGGTAAGGTGTATTTGGCTGATGGTTCAGCCTTGGATGTTGTGGGTATGGGAGATGTTCGGATATTGTTGCCCAATGGGTCTGTTTGGTTACTGGAGAAGGTTCGACATATTCCTGACCTAAGGAGGAATCTGATTTCTGTTGGACAACTTGATGATGAAGGGCATGCAATACTATTTGTTGGTGGTACTTGGAAGGTTACAAAGGGAGCTAGGGTATTGGCTCGTGGAAAGAAAACTGGTACTCTGTACATGACATCAAGTCCAAGAGACACAATTGCAGTTGCTGATGCAAGTACTGATACAAGCCTATGGCACCGCAGACTTGGTCACATGAGTGAGAAAGGGATGAAGATCCTGCTGTCAAAAGGAAAACTACCAGAATTGAAGTCCATTGATTTTGACATGTGTGAAAGTTGCATCTTAGGAAAGCAGAAAAAGGTGAGCTTCTTGAAAACTGGCAGGACACCGAAGGCTGAAAAATTGGAGTTAGTACACACTGATTTGTGGGGGTCTTCTCCGGTTGCATCCCTTGGAGGTTCAAGGTACTACATCACTTTCATTGATGACTTAAGCAGAAAGGTATGGGTTTATTTTTTGAAAAAATAAATCTGATGTATTTGAAACCTTTAAGAAGTGGAAGGCCATGGTTGAGACAGAAACATGTTTGAAAGTAAAATGTTTGAGGTCAGATAATGGAGGAGAGTACACAGATGGAGGGTTCAGTGAGTATTGTGCTGCACAGGGAATTAGGATGGAGAAGACCATTCCTGGGACACCACAGCAGAATGGTGTGGCTGAGCGCATGAATAGAACTCTCAATGAGCGTGCTAGGAGTATGAGGTTGCATGCTGGACTACCAAAAACTTTTTGGGTTGATGCTGTTAGCACTGCAGCTTACCTGATAAACCGAGGACCTTCAGTTCCCATGGAGTTCAGACTTCCTGAGGAGGTTTGGAGCGGTAAAGAGGTAAAGTTTTCACATTTAAAAGTTTTTGGTTGTGTTTCCTATGTTCATATTGATTCTGATGCTCGTAATAAACTTGATGCAAAGTCTAAAATATGTTTTTTCATTGGCTATGGTGATGAGAAATTTGGCTATAGGTTTTGGGATGAACAAAACAGGAAAATCATCAGAAGTAGAAATGTGATATTTAATGAACAGGTTATGTACAAGGACAGGTCAACTGTAGTGTCAGATGTTACAGAGATAGATCAAAAGAAATCTGAGTTTGTCAACTTAGATGAATTGACTGAAGGTACTGTCCAGAAAAGGGGTGAAGAAGATAAGGAGAATGTAAATTCACAGGTAGATCTGAGTACACCTGTAGCTGAAGTTCGCAGATCTTCCAGGAACATTAGACCTCCACAGCGTTATTCACCCACTTTAAATTATCTCCTGTTGACTGATGGTGGTGAGCCAGAGTGTTATGAAGAAGCCTTGCAAGATGAGAATTCAAGCAAGTGGGAGTTAGCCATGAAGGATGAGATGGATTCTTTGTTGGGGAATCAGACATGAGAACTGACTGAATTGCTAGTAGGAAAGAAGGCTTTGCACAACAAATGGGTATACAGAATAAAGAATGAGCATGATGGTAGCAAACGTTACAAGGCCAGATTAGTTGTTAAAGGGTTCCAGCAGAAGGAAGGCATTGACTACACAGAGATATTTTCTCCAGTTGTGAAGATGTCAACAATCAGACTAGTACTAGAAATGGTGGCTGCAGAAAACTTATATCTTGAGCAGTTAGATGTGAAGACAGCATTCCTTCATGGTGACTTAGAGGAAGACCTTTACATGATTCAGCCAGAAGGGTTCATTGCTCAAGGACAAGAGAATCTAGTCTGCAAACTGAAAAAGAGCTTGTATGGCCTAAAACAAGCTCCAAGACAGTGGTACAAGAAATTTGACAGTTTTATGCATAGAATTGGGTTCAAGAGATGTGAAGCTGATCACTGTTGCTATATTAAGTTTTTTGACAATTCTTACATCATATTACTGTTGTATGTGGATGATATGCTTATTGCAGGGTCTAGCATTGAGGAGATTAACAATCTGAAGAAGCAATTGTCCAAACAGTTTGCAATGAAGGATTTGGGAGCTACAAAGCAAATCCTTGGTATGAGAATCATTAGAGACAAGGCTAATGGTACATTGAAGCTTTCACAGTCAGAGTATGTGAAGAAAGTTCTCAGCAGGTTCAATATGAATGAAGCTAAACCAGTGAGCACACCCTTGGGTAGTCATTTCAAACTAAGTAAAGAACAATCACCGAAGACAGAAGAAGAAAGGGACCACATGAGTAAGGTGCCCTATGCCTCAGCTATTGGTAGCTTAATGTATGCTATGGTGTGTACAAGGCCAGACATTGCACATGCAGTGGGAGTTGTGAGTAGATTCATGAGTAGGCCTGGAAAGCAGCATTGGGAGGCAGTCAAGTGGATACTGAGATATCTGAAGGGTTCATCAGATACATGTCTTTGCTTCACAGGTACAAGTTTGAAATTGCAGGGTTATGTAGATGCTGATTTTGCTGGTGATATTGATAGTAGAAAGAGTACTACTGGGTTTGTTTTTACTCTGGGTGGTACAACTATATCATGGGCTTCAAATCTACAGAAGATTGTTACTTTGTCTAGTACAGAAGCTGAGTATGTTGCAGCAACTGAAGCTGGAAAGGAGATGATTTGGCTACATGGTTTCTTAGATGAATTGGGTAAGAAGCAGAAGATGGGCATTCTACACAGTGACAGTCAGAGTGCAATCTTTCTAGCCAAAAATTCAGCTTTTCATTCAAAGTCGAAGCACATACAGACAAAATACCACATTATCCGTTACCTTGTTGAAGATAAGCTGGTAATGCTTGAGAAGATTTGTGGATCTAAGAATCCGGCAGACATGTTAACTAAGGGTGTCACTATTGAAAAGTTGAAGCTGTGCGCAGCTTCAATTGGTCTTCTAGCTTGAGGACAAGAGGATGAGTTGCAAGGATGAAGGACTATGTTATGGAGGATTGTGGTTAATGTTTGCAGCTTGTGAGCCCTTAAGGGCTAAGGTGGAGCTGATGGAGGAGTTTGCTCATGAAGCTTGATCAATTCAAGCCAAGGTGGAGATTTGTTAGTGTGGCTTGAATTATGCCACAAGCCCATAAGGCCCAACCAAGCCCAATCCGGCTATAAAAGTGACCTAATACAAGTTGAAAAAGGAATCCCACTTGACCGACTTTTATAAAGTAACATATATATATTGCTTTATCATATATGCGGCTACATTGCAGAGAAAAGAAAAAGGAGTAATTCCAATTAACCTAGTTAGCAGCCACATGAGAGAAAATAGAGAAAAGAGAGGCAGCCAGTTTCTATTCTTATTTTTTCTGTGAGAGAGTGCTAGGGTGTAATTGGGATTTGGGTTTCTTGAGAGTGTTCTTGTGCACTATTGTATTTTCCCTGATAATAGTGAAATCCCTGCAACTCCGTGGACGTAGGCAAATTGCCGAACCACGTAAATATTGTCTTGTGATTGTGATTATTTTCTTTGACGTGTGTTTTCTCTATTTGTTTTGTTTCTCACAGGTTAGGAATTTTTGGTTAAATTCCCTACACACTGTAGATGACCAGTAAAAAAAGTGGCATGAACAGTATATAAATACTGTAGTGACATAGCTGCTTTTTATATAGTTAATAGAAATAGAAATAGATTAATAGATATAATTAATACCAAATCTGGCTTGGCAACGTAATTGACAATTTGCTTACTCTTCTCTGTGTGATCTGCTAATTTTCACCTTATTAATAGTTGGACTTTGCTGGGTTTTTAAGCAGCATCATTTTTCTTCTAAAATTAAGACTCCGTGTGGAGGAAAAGTGGCATGAACAGTATATAAATACTGTAGCGACATAGCTGTTTTTTATATAGTTCATAGAAATAGAAACAGATTAATAGATATAATTAATACCAAATCTGGCTTGGCAACGTAATTGACAATTTGCTTACTCTTCTCTGTGTGTTCTGCTAATTTTCACCTTATTAATGGTTGGACTTTGCTGGGTTTTTAAGCAGCATCATTTTTCTTCTAAAATTATGACTCCGTGTGGAGGAAAAAAAATGTTATTTGTCCTTGATTTACTTAAATTAAAAATAAGAGAAATTAACGTGTGTCAGGAGGCTTACCTTTCTCGATCAAAAAACGTATATAAGGAGAAATAATCTCATTACTGAGTGATTTTGTCTAATAATACTTGTGTCTTGCCATTTGCATTTTTTGAAAAAAAAAAAAAAAAATATATATATATATATATATATATAAAAGATTCCATATGGATTACAGTCTTGCCACTTGCATTTTTTGAAAAAAAAAAATAAAAAAATAAATAAAAGATGCCTATAGGTTAGTCTATGTATACTTTTCATATACCTCTGATCTCCACAATTTGCAAATTTTCTACATTTTAAACCCAAATGGTGAAAGTTAAGTTTACACACTGGTTTATTTATAATTTGAGTTCACTAATATCTAAAGCATTTGTGTCCTATTGATATAGTGATTCTAAAAATTTACTTCAAAAACAGTCAAATGTTTCAGATTTCATCGTGGCAACAAGAAGAAGCAAGACAATGAAAGTAAGAATTTACTTGGCTGCGTGTTGGGTGCATGGCAGCATATGGTTTTGGAATTCACTTGTCAAAGATTGAAAGAAAAGGAGGAAGAAATAGATGCATATGATATATGTGGTTTAGCTATTAATATTTTTCTTAAAAGGAAGTCACACATGACTCAATCTTTTATAGGTGTCTCGATGTGATTAGTCTTAGCTGCTAAACAGTGTGATTAGTCTTGGGTACTGTAACTATTTCACACGTGTGCTTGCACACGTTTTTTTTAACTAAGAAATCAGGAATCAGAAATAGCCTTCTTTTAAGAGGTGAACTCCACAGTGTGTGGGTCCCGCCTCTCACACCCCGCTTTGTGGGGCAATGGACAATAGGATACATGTCTATACCGTGACCGGACAATAATACCCGCTAAAGCGCAACGCACAGATTATATTCCAGAACAACGTATTCAAACTTCAAAATTCAGATTATATTGCAGAACAATATATTCATACTTCAAAGTTTTGTTGGGAAGTAAATTAAAACAACGCCGGAATTCACCTTCTCTAAAAAGTGCAAAACAAAAATAAACATAATTCTCAGAAATCTTCAATTTGTCAATTTTGTAGACCTCGTCCATACAAGCATTCAATTCTTCCTCTTCGGTAGATTTTCCCCTCATTTTAGATGCTAATGACATATTCAGGCGAACCCTTGATGGTAACTCTTCGGGCGCTAGCGACGGTGGAGTACGGTTAAAAACCGTGCAAACCATGTTTGGCGAAATCATTTTTTTCCTTCGAAAAATTTCCGCGCCCGGAACTACCTGCACAAATATAACCTATATTATAATTTTGAATAGAAACGGGACAGCATCTTCGGCCGAACAGACTACCATTCTTATTTTAGAACCTCTCTCTCTTTAAATTATACTGACAAAAAAAATAATAATCTCCTCGTCAACCAAACCACAAAACAAGGAAGCCCAGATAACAAGAACAGCAAGGAACAGACCATCTATACCAGACAGAATGCAGAGTTTTACGTCTTCACTTTCACTTATTTTATTCATTTTCTATTGTGTGATTTGGATTCATACGTGAGTTTTGTATTTGTTTTCAACTAGGCAAAAAAAAAAAAAAGCAACAAACATATAAAGAAAATAAACAGACAGATGAAAAAGTAGCATTGACAGAAAAGGAAATAAGACTAACCCTCACTAATTGATCCCAGGCGAAGTCATCAATATTGATTTCTCCAGTGGTAGGATTAACCTTTTTGGGAGGCACATAATGGGTCGCACGGACCCAGGTTTCCCAGCGGTTCCGGAGTTTGGCCCACGTTAATCTTACGTCGAAGCAATCAAGTTTCATTTCAAACTGCCGGTTTACGGCTGCTGCAATTACAGTTAGTTTGTGCCTTTCAATATCTGTGGAGCTGCCTTCCCAATTGACATTCATGGAGGCAGTCATCAAAAAGAAATCTATAGCGCCATCTATTTCAAGTAGCTGTTCAATGGCTGTCTTTTTTCTCCCAAGGCAATTTTCTTTCTTGAGAGCCCTTGCACAGTTGCACACACTCATATTGACGAGAGAGACAGAGAAGGGGAGAGAATACTGAAGAGGGAAATGAAAAGTTAGCAAAGAGTAGGATGGGAAAGAAAACAGTATTGTCGTTTGAATGTCTGAATAAAACGTGTGGATTTAAAAAAAAAAAAACGTGTGGATGTAGTAGGATTTCGAAATATGTGGTGAGTGTGATATAAACGTGTAAGGGTAGGATGGGTGGGAAAAATATGGTTTTTATTTTTTTGGGATGAATTTTGCCAAAGTAGTGTCCAAAGTTTGGTAAGTTTAATATTTCTCTAACTCCCTAACGCTATCCATGTGACTTAACAAGTGAACAAGTCCCCACGCGCCTGATATTCCAACACCCAATGGGACTTACGGGGAAAAAAACAGGCGCGTGTGGTGAAAAGCGTGAAGGTGAGTTTGTACGGGAGGTAAAAGATATTGCGGGTTTATTGAGGGGGAAGCTAGGAAGGTGTGTGTGGAAGGTGGGGTTGGGTGGACGCGGTAAAATAATAAAATAGATTTTTGGGTGTTAAAATGGTATTTTTATATAGAAGAGTTGACGATTCTTTACAATATTTTTATAATAAATATTAATAATATATTATTATTAGTTTTAACCCAAGCTCATTAGTAAAATTATTATTTTTTCATTAATAATAATTTTTTTTTTTTTCCAATTCTATATTTTAAAATAATATTTTCTTAAAATTCATCCTAATACAAAACAGTGGCCACTCCAACGCCACCATTCTGTCCAAACAATGTCTCGTCTTCTAGACGTTAAATGACCTTTTAAATACCTATTAAAAAAATGACACGCAAATTGTTGTTACAATATTCCTAAATCTAAAATGTGTTGCATTTATGCAAGGAGAAATCACATCTGAATTTTATTTGTAGGAAAAGGATTTTTAAGAGAAGTTCAAATTAAGCAAAATGAATTTTTTAATAAAAAATTCAGATCTGATTTTTTTCAGTAACAGGGAATGGATTTTTTGAAAAGTTCCCAAATGGGCTGAAGACTGATTTTAGTGACGGTATGGGCTGTGTCACGTGTGGCACAAATACAATAACCTAAAATTGAATCAACGGTTACAAACTTATAATAAAAAAATGGAAAATTCTTTAAATAAAAAAAAAAACATCTGTAAGGGGGTTATTTTAGAGTTTTTATGTATTTATAAGTTTTTTTGATATTTTGGCAATTCCAACTGTTAAATAAATTTTTTTTGACCAAAAATACCCTTGAAATCGTTAAAATGGCCACTACACTCCGAAAATAACAAAAATTACCCAAATACCCACAAAACCACGATATGTCCAAAAAAAAAATCCCCCAAAACCTCTTAATTGAGGGTATTTTGGTAATTTTGGTGATTTTCTGAGTGTAATGACCATTCTAGTGTTTCCAAGAGAATGTTTTTGTCAAAAAAATTTTATTTTAGCCATGGGAATTACCAAAATAAGAAAAAACCAATAAATACATAAAAACCACTAAAATAACCCCCCTAGAACTGCCAAAACGACAAAAATGCACCACGAATGTACAAAATATCCGAAAACCCTAGAAAATGACCAACACGACACCAAAACGACCACCATAGACCAAAGAACCTAAACCCTAAACCCTAAACCCTTAAACCCTAAACCCTAAATCCCAAACTCGAAACCCATAACCCCAAACCCTAAACCCTAAAACCGAAACCCTAAAACCCTAAACACTAAACCCTAAAACCCTAAACCCTAAACCCTTAAACCCTAAACCCTAAATCCTAAACCCTCAATACCCCCAAAAACTTTTAAAATGTTCAAAATACTATTGAAACCTCAAAAATAAGCAAAATACCCTAGAAAACTCTAAAAATGACCAAAATACCCCTAAACTAAGCCAAAATACACTCAATGACCCCCTTAGAACTACCAAAATTTCTAAAATGCTCCATGAATGTCCAAAGTATCCCAAAACCCTAAAAAATGACCAAAACGACCACAATAATGCCAAAAATATTTAAAATGATCAAAATACTATTTAGAGATTTTTAGACCATTTTAAAGCATTTGCAGTAGTGGAGCTAAAAAACTATAATGCTATTTTAGCTCCACCAATATAGCAAAAAAAGGCTTGCAGCAGTGGAGCCAAATCTATAAAATTTAGCTGATTTGCTACAGTGCACATCTATAGATAGATGTGCACTGTAGCACTCATCTAAAAAAAAAAAAAAAAAATTAATCCCACTACTGATTAAAATAATAAAACTCATCTTTTTTTTTTTCATTCTTTTATTCCATATCTTCATCGTGCACTCATCAGAGCACTCATCTCCCTCACTCATCAAAAACTCATCACCATCGCCGTCCTAGCCCCAGCCCACGCTGTCCGTCGCCATCCCAGCCCAGCCCACGCTGTCGCAAGCTCTCATCTCTCTCACCCATCAAGCTCTCCACGCCGTCGCCGTCCCAGCCCAGCCCACGCCGTCGCAAGCTCTCATCTCTCTCACTCATCAAGCTCTCCATGCCGTCGCCGTTCCAGCCCAGGCCACGCCATCCGTTGCCATCCCAGCCTAGCCCACGCCATTGCAAGCTCTCATCTCTCTTACTCATCAAGCTCTCGTCTCCGATTTGTGCTAGGTTTGTCTCCGGTTGGTGATTTTGTTTGGTCTGGATTGAGGATTTGGGTTTTTTTTTTTTTCTTTTGCTATGGACTACCGCTAGTGGTCGTGGTGGTGGTGGTGGTGGTGGAGGATGTTTGTGCTATGTGGTGGTGGTGGTGGTAATATATTATTTTATTGTAGTAGAAATATTATTATTTTATTGTAGTAGAAATATTATTTTATTGTGATGAATATATTATTTTATTGTGTTGAAAGCTAAAATAGATCCACTGCTGCAGCATGTGTGTAGGTAAAATAGATAATGTAACTTTTGGTGGAGCTAAATTGCTAAAAATTTAGCATAGCAATTTAGCTCCACTGCTGTGGATGCTCTTAGTCAATTAAGTGGTTTCGGGGGGTTTTTTTTTTTTTTTGGGACATTTTGTGGTTTTGTGGGTATTTTAGAATTTTGGTGATTTTCGAAGTGTAATGGCCATTCTAAAGAGTTCAAGGGTATTCTTCGTAAAAAAAAAAAAAAAAAAAAAATTATTTAACTGTGGGAATTGCAAAAAAAATCAAAAAACCTATAAATACATAAAAACTCTAAAATAACAACCTTAGAATTTCCAAAATGACTAATATGCACCACGAAGGTCCAAAATATCCCAAAACCCTAGAAAACGACCATAATAACCAAAAAACATTTAAAACGATCAAAATACTATTGAGACCTCAAAAATAATCAAAAAACCCTCGAAAACTCCGAAAATGACCAAAAAAACCTAAACTAATCCAAAATACACTCAATGACCCCCTAAGAACTACCAAAATGACGAAAATGCACCACGAACGTCCATAATACACCAAAACCCGAGAAAATGACCACAATGCCTCCAAAACAACCACAATACCCCCAAAAACATTTAAAATGATCAAAATACTATTTAAACCCCAAAAATAAGAAAAATACCCTAGAAAACTCTGAAAATGACCAAAATCCTAAACCCTAAAACCTAAACCCCAAACTCTAAACCAAAACCCTAAACCTAAACCCAAAACCATAAAACCCAAAAACCTAAACCATAAAACTCTTAAACCCAAAAACTCTAAACCCTAAAAACCTAAACCCTAAACCCCTAAAGCCTAAACCCTAAAAACCTAAACCCTAAACCCTAAACCCTAAACCCCTATACCTTAAACCCTAAACCCTAAACCCTAAAACCCTAAAACCTAAACCCTAAAATCCCAAACCCTAAACCCTAAACCCCTAAACTACCCCCAAAATCACAAAATGTCCAATAAAAACCCCCTTCGAATTCTCTTAGTTGACCAAAATAGCCTTAAAATCTCTAAAACGACTAAAACAACCTGAAACCCTCAAAATGAACAAAATCGCCAAAATACCCAAAAAAAAAAAAGGACCAAAAAAACCCTCTCGAAATCTCTTAATTGACCAAAATAGCCTTAAAATCTCTAAAACGACCAAAACAACCCCAAAACCTCTAAAATGGCCAAAATACCCCTAAAATGACTAGAATGAGCAGTCAAATCTCGATACCTCGTAAATGACCAAAATACCCCAAATAGCTAAAATGATTAAAACATATCCCTCGACATTGCCAAAATCAGCAAAATGCCCTAAAATCCTCTAAGGGGGCCATTTTAGAAGTTTTGGTTTATTTATAGGTTTTTTGATATTTTGGTAATTCTCACGGGTAAAATAATTTTTTTTTGACAAATAAAATACCTTTGGAGTCACTAGAATGGCAAATATACTCCTAAAATCACCAAAATACCCCCAAAATCAAAGAATGTCTAAAAAAAAACCCCCTGAAATCTCTTAATTAACCAAAATAGCCTTAAAATCTCTAAAACGACTAAAACAACTTGAAAAACTCTAGAATGACCAAAATACCCCTGAAACGACTAGAATGAGAAGTCAAACCTCTTACCTCGTAAATGACCAAAATGCCCCAAACAGCTAAAATGATTAAAAAATACCCCCCGACATTGCCAAAATGAGCAAAATGCCCTAAAATCCTCTAAGGGGGTCATTTTAGAAGTTTTGGTTTATTTATAGGTTTTTTGATATTTTGGTAATTCTCACGGGTAAAATAATTTTTTTTTGACAAATATAATACCTTTGGAGTCACTGGAATGGCAAATATACTCCTAAAATCACCAAAATACCCCCAAAATCAAAGAATGTCCAAAAAAAAAACCCCTCGAAATCTCTTAATTAACGAAAATAGCCTTAAAATCTCTAAAACGACCAAAACAACCTGAAAACCTCTAAAATGACCAAAATACCCCTAAAACGATTAGAATGAGAAGTCAAATCTCGATCCCTCGTAAATGACCAAAATGCCCCAAACAACTAAAATGATTAAAAAATACCCCTCGACATTGCCAAAATGAGCAAAATGCCCTAAAATCCTCTAAGGGGGTCATTTTAGAAGTTTTGGTTTATTTATAGGTTTTTTGATATTTTGGTAATTCTCATGGGTAAAATAAATTTTTTTTGACAAAAAAATACCTTTGGAGTCACTGGAATGGCGAATATACTCCTAAAATCACCAAAATTACCAAAATACCCCTAAAATCACAAAACGTCCCAAAAAAAAACCCCCCCGAAATCTCTTAATTGACCAAAATAGCCTTAAAATCTCTAAAACGACTAAAACAACCTGAAACCCTCTAAAATGACCAAAATTGCAAAATATCCACAAAATCAAAAAATGTCCCCAAAAAAAACTCCCGAAATCTCTTAATTGATCAAAATAGCAAAAATGACCAAAATTGCCAAAATACCCCAGAAAGAAAAAAAATGTCCAAAAAAAACCCCTCGAAACCTCCTAATTGACCAAAATAGCCTTAAAATCTCTAAAACGACCAAAATAACCCGAAAACCTCTAAAATGACCAAAATACCCTTGAAATGGCTAGAATGAGCAGTCAAATCTCAATACCTTATAAATGACCAAAATGCCCCAAACAGCTAAACCAAACAACTAAAATGATTAAAAAATACCCCTCGACATTGCCCAAATGAGCAAAATGCCAAAATAGCCTTAAAATCTCTAAAACGACTAAAACAACCCGAAAACCTCTAAAATGACCAAAATTGCCAAAATACCCCCCCCAAAAAAAAATGTCCCAAAAAAAGCCCCCGAAATCTCTTAATTGACCAAAATAGCCTAAAAATCTCTAAAACAACTAAAACAACCTGAAAACCTCTAAAATGACCAAAATACCTCTGAAACGGTTAGAATGAGCAGTCAAATCCCGATACCTCATAAATGACCAAAATGCCCCAAACAGCTAAAATAATTAAAAAATACCCCTCGTCATTGCCAAAATGAGCAAAATGCCCTAAACTCCTCTAAGGGGGTCATTTTAGAAGCTTTGGTTTATTTAAAATGATTAAAAAATACCCCTCGACATTGCCAAAATGAGCAAAATGCCCTAAAATCCTTTAAGGAGGTCATTTTAGAAGTTTTGGTTTATTTATAAGCTTTTTGATATTTTGGTAATTCTCATGGGTAAAATAAATTTTTTTTTTTGACAAAAAAAATACCGTTGGAGTCACTGGAATGGCAAATATACTCCTAAAATTACCAAAATACCCCCAAAATCACAAAATGTCCAAAAAAAAACCCCCCGAATCTCTTAATTGACCAAAATAGCCTTAAAATTTCTAAAACAACTAAAACAACCTGAAAACCTCTAAAATGACGAAAATACCCACAAAACAGTGGGAACGAGTAGTCAAATCTCGATACCTCGTAAATGACCAAAATTTTCTAAACAGTTAAAATGATGAAAAAATACCCCTCGACATTGCCAAAATGAGCAAAATGCCCTAAAATCCTCTACAATGAGCAAAAAAACATGAAACCAACCAAAATACCCCCAAATCTAAAAAATCGAGTGTATTTTGGCTTAGTTTAGGGGTATTTTGGTCCTTTTCAGAGGTTTTGAGAGTATTTTGCTTATTTTTGAGGATTCAATGGTATTTCGATCATTTTAAAAGTTTCTGGGGGTATTGTGGTCGTTTTGGGGGCGTTGTGGCAATGATATTGCTGAAATAGAGGAGGAGAAAAAAATTGTGGGAATGAATTTGTGGCAATGGCATTGCCAAAATTGGAGGGAAAAAAAATTGTTGCAATTGGTTTGTGGCAATGACATTGCCGAAATAGAAGGAAAAAGAAAAAAAATCTTGTATTCTAATGTTAACATTTTACTAATGTATTTGATGCGTCAAACAATAAAAGGAAAGAAATTATGTCTAATGTTAACGCCATTAAACTTGGTATATTATTATCAGCCGCTTTATTGTCTTGTTTTGTTTTGTTTTTTTTTTTCTTTTCTTACTAAAGAATTTTCCAATTGGTCCTTGGACCTCTATATATGCTATCTGCAGGTTTTCATGCAAAAATGCCCATATTGGATTCAGGTCAAAATTCTTGACCAGTCTAACCCATGGGCATTTTCGTACAAAATTGATACGAGTTTTTATTTTATTTTATTTTCTTTCTAAATAATTTCCCATTTGTTTCTGGCTCCTCTATATGTGCTTTCTACAAGTTTTCACGCAAACACGTCGACAGTTGATTCAGGTTAAAATTCTTGACCAGTCGGACCTAGGGGTATTTTCGTACAAAATTTACACTGGTTTTTTTGTTTTTTCCTTATCTAAAGAATTCTCCATTTGTTTATTGGACCTCTACATAAGCTATTTACAAGTTTTCATGCAAAAATGCCAATATTGTATCCAGGTCAAAATTCTTGACCGGTTTGACCTAGGGGCATTTTCGTACAAAATTGACACGAGTTTTTTTCTATTCTTTCTAAATAATTTCCTATTTGTTTCATGGTCCTCTATATATGTTACCTCCAATTTTTCGTGCAAAAACGGTGACATTGCATTCAGGTAAAAAATCTTGACCAGTCGGACCTGGGGGCGTTTTCGTATAAAATTTACACTAGTATTTTTTTTTTTTCTATCTAAATAACTTTCTAATTGTTTATTGGACCTCTATATATGCTATCAAGAAGTTTTAATACAAAAACACTAATATTGGATTATGGTAAAAAATTTTGACTAGTCTGATCCTGGAGCATTTTCGTACAAAATTTAATTGTATTTTTTTTTAAAGAATTTTCATTTGTTTCTTGGGCCTCTATATATGATAGCTAAAAGTTTTATTGAAAAAACGGCAACATTGAACTCCGGTCAAAATTCTTGTCTAATCTGACCCAAGGGCATTTTCATACAAAATTTACCCAAGTTTTTTTTTTTTTTCAAAAGAATTTCCCATTTCTTTCATGGACTTCTATATATGCCTTTTACAAGTTTTCAAGCAAAAACACCGGTATTGGATTCAGGTCAAAATTCTTGACCAGTCTAACCTAGGGGCATTTTCATGCAAAATTTGCCCAAGTTTTTTTTTTTTTTTTTTTTTTTTTTTTTTTTCTTCTAAAGAATTTTCAATTTGTTTCTTGGACGTCTATATGTGCTATCTACAAGGCTTCATGCAAACGCTGAAATTTGATTTAGGTCAAAATTCTTGACTAGTCGGAACTAAGGGCATTTTCGTACAAAATTTACTCATGTTTTTTTTTTTTTTTTTTTTTTTTTTTCCTAAAGAATTTTCCATTTGTTTCTTGGACATCTATATGTGCTATCCACAAGTTTTCATGCAAACACGCCGACATTTGATTCAGGTTAAAATTCTTAACCTGTCTGACCTAAGGGAATTTTCGTTCAAAATTTACTCATGTTTTTTTTTTCTTTCCTAAAGAATTTTCCATTTGTTTCTTGGACCTCTATATATGCTATCTACAAGTTTTCATACAAAAATGCCGATACTTGATTCAGGTCAAAATTCTTGACCAATTTGACCCATGGGCATTTTCATACAAAATTGATACGTTTTTTTTTTTTTTTTTTTTTTTTTTTTTGTGTTTCTTTCTAAATAATTTTCCATTTCTTTCTAGGTCCTCAATATGTGCTTTCTACCGGTTTTCACGCAAACACGCCGACAGTTGATTCAGGTGAAAATTCTTGACCAATCGGACCTAGGGGCATTTTCGTAGAAAATTTGCACGAGTATTTATTTTTCTTCGATCTAATGAATTTTCTAATTGTTTATTGGAGCTCTATATATGCTATCTAGAAGTTTTAATGCAAAAACGCCAATATTGGATTCTGGTCAAAATTTTTGACTGGTCTGATCCTAGGGCATTTTCGTACAAAATTTAATTATATTTTTTTTAAAAGAATTTTCATTTGTTTCTTGGACCTCTATATATGATAGCTAAAAGTTTTAATGCAAAAACGGCGACATTGAACTCCGGTCAAAATTCTTGTCTAGTCTGACCCAAGGGCATTTTCATACAAAATTTACCCAAGTTTTTTTTTTTTTTTTTCCAAAGAATTTTCTATTTCTTTCATGGACCTCTATATATGCCTTTTACAAGTTTTCAAGCAGAAACACCTGTATTAGATTCAGGTCAAAATTCTTGACTAGTCTAACCTAGGGGCATTTTCATGCAAAATTTGCCCGAGTTTTTTTTTTTTTTCTAACGAATTTTCAATTTGTTTCTTGGACCTCTATATGTGCTACCTACAAGGCTTCATGCAAACACGCTGAAATTTGATTTAGGTCAAAATTCTTGACTAGTCGAAACTAAGGGCATTTTCGTACAAAATTTACTCATTTTTTTTTCTAAAGAATTTTCCATTTATTTCTTGGATGTCTATATGTGCTATCCACAAGTTTTCATGCAAACACACCGACATTTGATTCAGGTTAAAATTCTTGACCTGTCTGGCCTAAAGGGAATTTTCGTACAAAATTTACTCATTTTTTTTTTCTTTTCTTACTAAAGAATTTTCCATTTGTTTCTTGGACCTCTATATATGCTATCTGCAAGTTTTCATCCAAAAATGTCGATACCAGGTTCAGGTCAAAATTCTTGACCAATTTGACCATGAGCATTTTCGTACAAAATTGATACGAGGTTTTTTTTTTTTTTGTTTCTTTCTAAATAATTTTCCATTTCTTTCTGGGTCCTCAATATGTGCTTTCTACCGGTTTTCACGCAAACACGCCGACAGTTAATTCTGGTCAAAATTCTTGACCAATCGAACCTAGGGGCATTTTCGTACAAAATTTGCAAGAGTATTTTTTTTTTCTTCGATCTAATGAATTTTCTAATTGTTTATTGGAGCTCTATATATGATATCTAGAAGTTTTAATGCAAAAACGCCAATATTGGATTCTGGTCAAAATTTTTGACTGGTTTGATCCAGGGGCATTTTCGTACAAAATTTAATCGTGTTTTTTTTTTTTTTTAAAAGAATTTTCCATTTCTTTCTTGGACCTCTATATATGATATCTAAAAGTTTTCATGCAAAAATGACGACATTGAATTCCGGTCAAAATTCTTGACTAGTCTGACCTAGGGGCATTTTCGTACAAAATTTACCCAAGTTTTTATTTTTCCATTTCTTTCTAGGACCTCTATATATGTCCTCTACAAGTTTTCTAGTAAAAATACCGGTATTGGATTTAGGTCAAAATGCCCAAAAATCCTCTGCAATGAGCAAAACAACATGAAACAAACCAAAATACCCCCAAATCTAAAAAATTGAGTGTATTTTGGCTTAGTTTAGGGGTAGTTTGGTCCTTTTCAGAGGTTTCGAGGGCATTTTGCTTATTTTTGAGGATTCAATGGTATTTTGGTCATTTCAAAAGTTTTCGGGGGTATTGTGGTCATTTTGGGGGCGTTGTGGCAACGATATTGCCAAAATAGAGGAGGAAAAAAAAATTGTGGGAATGAATTTGTGGCAATGGCATTGCCATCATAGGAGGGAAAAAAAAATTTGTTGCAATTGGTTTGTGGCAATGGCATTGCCGAAATAGAAGGAAAAAGAAAAAAAATGTTGTATTCTAACGTTAACATTTTACTATTGTATTTGATGCGTCAAACAATAAAAGGAAAGAAATTATGTCTAATGTTAATGCCATTAAACTTGGTATATTATCATCAGCCGCGTCATTGACTAGTGATTAGCATTATGAGTTTATGACCATAAAAAATGAATTTTTTTTTAAAAAAAATGGCTGATTGCTTAGCTTATTTAAAGGGAGAAATGATATGTCCAGAATATTTTCACAACATTTTTATAACAAATTCTAAGTGGTAGGTTGTTATTAGTTGTTATTATTAGGGTAAAAAAGTAATCTTAGTGTTAGGTTTAAATTTGAACCAATAACAACTTACTACTTATTATTTATTGTGAAAATAATGTAAAAATGTTGTGAACGTAGCACATTTTTTTTTCTTTCTTTTTTTTTCCTAGCAATAGCATTGCCACAATTTCCCCCCCCCCCCCCGCACCTATTTCGGCAATGCCATTGCCACAATTGGTTTCCCTTTTTTGGGCACTCCCCTTACATGCATTTTGGGCACTTCGCGAGTAGGACAAGAATTTCGGTAATATCATTACCGAAATTCATTTTGTCTCCCTCCTAATCACATCATTCAACTTTCTTCTCTCTCATACTTTTTCTTACAATTTCGGCAATGGTGTTGCCGAAATTCTGTTCCTCTCCTCATTTGAACAGTACCTATAACAACAATAAACTCTATTTTTTGCAATATTTAGCCAAAAGAATCCCAAACAATCTCTCCTAGGTCCTACCATTACAAGAGGAATAGCGAAGGTCCAAAATATCCCAAAACCCTAGAAAACGACCATAATAACCAAAAAACATTTAAAACGATCAAAATACTATTGAGACCTCAAAAATAATCAAAAAACCCTCGAAAACTCCGAAAATGACCAAAAAAACCCTAAACTAATCCAAAATACACTCAATGACCCCCTAAGAACTACCAAAATGACGAAAATGCACCACGAACATCCACAATGCCTCCAAAACAACCACAATACCCCCAAAAACATTTAAAATGATCAAAATACTATTTAAACCCCAAAAATAAGAAAAATACCCTAGAAAACTCTGAAAATGACCAAAACCATAAACCCTAAAACCTAAACCAAAACCCTAAACCCAAAACTATAAAACCCGAAAACCTAAACCATAAAACTCTTAAACCCAAAAACTCTAAACCCTAAAAACCTAAACCCTAAACCCTAAACCCTAAACCCTAAACCCCTATACCCTAAACCCTAAACCCTAAACCCTAAAACCCTAAAACCTAAACCCTAAAATCCCAAACCCTAAACCCTAAACCCCTAAACTACCCCCAAAATCACAAAATGTCCAATAAAAACCCCCTTCGAATTCTCTTAGTTTACCAAAATAGCCTTAAAATCTCTAAAACGACTAAAACAACCTAAAACCCTCAAAATGAACAAAATCGCCAAAATACCCCAAAAAAAAAAAGGACAAAAAAAACCCTCTCGAAATCTCTTAATTGACCAAAATAGCCATAAAATCTCTAAAACGACCAAAACAACCCGAAAACCTCTAAAATGGCTAAAATACCCCTAAAATGACTAGAATGAGCAGTCAAATCTCGATACCTCGTAAATGACCAAAATACCCCAAATAGCTAAAATGATTAAAACATACCCCTCGACATTGCCAAAATGAGCAAAATGCCCTAAAATCCTCTAAGGGGGTCATTTTAGAAGTTTTGGTTTATTTATAGGTTTTTTGATATTTTGGTAATTCTCACGGGTAAAATAATTTTTTTTTTGACAAATAAAATACCTTTGGAGTCACTAGAATGACAAATATACTCCTAAAATCACCAAAATACCCCCAAAATCAAAGAATGTCTAAAAAAAAACCCCCTGAAATCTCTTAATTAACCAAAATAGCCTTAAAATCTCTAAAACGACTAAAACAACCTGAAACCCTCAAAATGAACAAAATCGCCAAAATACCCCCCCCAAAAAAAAAAGGACCAAAAAAACCCTCTCGAAATCTCCTAATTGACCAAAATAGCCTTAAAATCTCTAAAACGACCAAAACAACCCCAAAACCTCTAAAATGGCCAAAATACCCCTAAAATGACTAGAATGAGCAGTCAAATCTCGATACCTCGTAAATGACCAAAATACCCCAAATAGCTAAAATGATTAAAACATACCCCTCGACATTGCCAAAATGAGCAAAATGCCCTAAAATCCTCTAAGGGGGTCATTTTAGAAGTTTCGGTTTATTTATAGGTTTTTTGATATTTTGGTAATTCTCACGGGTAAAATAATTTTTTTTGGACAAATAAAATACCTTTGGAGTCACTAGAATGGCAAATATACTCCTAAAATCACCAAAATACCCCCAAAATCAAAGAATGTCTAAAAAAAAACCCCCCGAAATCTCTTAATTAACCAAAATAGCCTTAAAATCTCTAAAACGACTAAAACAACTTGAAAAACTCTAGAATGACCAAAATACCCCTGAAACGACTAGAATGAGAAGTCAAACCTCTTACCTCGTAAATGACCAAAATGCCCCAAACAGCTAAAATGATTAAAAAATACCCCCCGACATTGCCAAAATGAGCAAAATGCCCTAAAATCCTCTAAGGGGGTCATTTTAGAAGTTTTGGTTTATTTATAGGTTTTTTGATATTTTGGTAATTCTCACGGGTAAAATAATTTTTTTTTGACAAATATAATACCTTTGGAGTCACTGGAATGGCAAATATACTCCTAAAATCACCAAAATACCCCCAAAATCAAAGAATGTCCAAAAAAAAAAACCCCTCGAAATCTCTTAATTAACCAAAATAGCCTTAAAATCTCTAAAACGACCAAAACAACTTGAAAAACTCTAAAATGACCAAAATACCCCTGAAACGACTAGAATGAGAAGTCAAATCTCGATACCTCGTAAATGACCAAAATGCCCCAAACAGCTAAAATGATTAAAAAATACCCCTCGAAATTGCCAAAATGAGCAAAATGCCCTAAAATCCACTAAGGGGGTCATTTAGAAGTTTTGGTTTATTTATAGGTTTTTTGATATTTTGGTAATTCTCACGGGTAAAATAAGTTTTTTTTGACAAAAAAATACCTTTGGAGTCACTGGAATGGCGAATATACTCCTAAAATCACCAAAATTACCAAAATACCCCCAAAATCACAAAATGTCCCCAAAAAAAACCCCCGAAATCTCTTAATTGACCAAAATAGCCTTAAAATCTCTAAAACGACCAAAACAACCAGGTGGTGGGTGAGGGTGTTTTAATGTTATAGGTGAGGGTAAGAAAATTTAAATAAGGGAAAAATTAATCGATGGAATGGTTTAAGAATTATTTTTAAAATTTTTTTACTTTCCAGATGTTCCTTTAGAGTAAATATTAAATTTTTTTAAAAATAATTTATTAAAAAATGTCTTAAAAAATAATGATTTAAATAATTCAGTTAATGAATATTTTTATAATTGAATTATTTAAATAACTAAGAAATATCAGCTTAGCTATAAAACTCTTGGTCAAAAAAAATTAAATAGATAAAAAATTGACTTTAGATTTATTAAAACGTTTAGGGGGTGTTTGGTTTGTATTTTTAAACAACTATTTTCAATTTTTAAACAATATTTTATACATTTCAATGCACTTTTTCACCCACATATATTTCTATAAATATTTTTAAATAACAATTTTTAATTTTTAAACACATATATGACTTAACCTTACTAATGTTTTCTTTCAAAAAATTTGACCTATTAAAATTCTTTGTAGGTTACACGTGCCCTTACAGTCTTTAAAGAAGGTTTGAAACTTATCTCTGCTACATTTTTCTTGCTTATTGTGCTGGCAGCCTTCCATCAAAGCAGCATCAAATGAGGTCCTCCAAACAAGAAACTAGGTTCAAAATATTAGTAGAAGAAAACCATACAAACGTAGATTTATAGAAGGCGACCACTTGTTGGTTGTCGTGATAATATGTGTCAGAATTTTCTGATATGATTTAAAAAAAATATTTTATCTGAGTTTAATTTTTTTATTCAAAACAAAAAGTAGATTGATTAATGACCCGATCTGATTTTTTTACAGGTCAATCCGATTTAGCCTGACTCGAATAACCCATGACCCAATCTTTTTTTTTTTTTTGAAAACCCCATGACCCAATCCATATATTATAAAATATAACTATTTAATTCATCAAAAGTACCACCAAGAAAGAAAAAAAAAATCATCAAAAGTACCGATAAGAGCTAACCTAGCTTCTGTCACTGTGCTTACCTGCCAATTGCCTACAACACGTTACACACAACGCAAGGGACAAGAGTCGTCACTCATCAGTCAATTGAGTCAAGACTCAAGACAAGGGACAAGCCCTGTGTTAGACGTATGGTGGTAAACAATCCTTTTTCTTTTCTCACTTTTCTATCTTTACTTTCATTCCACACTTTCTTCTATCTTCTAAGTTTTCCTCTCTACCAAAAATGCACAATCAATCTCAATCTACTAAGAATCTGAGATAGGTACAGTATTTATGCAGATTATCGAAAAAGGTTACAATATTTATGCATTACAATATCATATTGATACTTTGATAGATCTAGAAATTAGTGTCTTTTTTTTAATCTAACACTTATTTAGTATATTTTTATTTAAGTTGAAGGTGCTAAATTGGTAAAGGGATTCTTATCAAAAAAAAAAAAAAAATGGTAAAAGGATTAATTAGAGCCTAAGTTTAGTGGTCCAAGAAAAAAAATGGAAAACTATTTCGAAAGAAAAATAAATTCGTGTAAAATTTGAACGAATAGATTCCGACAGGTCAAGAATTTCGACTAGAATGCAATGTCGCCATTTTTGCACGAAAACTAGTAGATAGTATATTCAGAGGTCAGAAACAAGTGGAAAATTTTATAGAAATAAAAATAAATAAATAAATAACTGGGTGAAATTTGTACGAAAATGCCCTTTTGTCCGATTGGTCAAGAATTTTGACCGGAATACAATGTCGGCATTTTTGCACCAATACATGCAGATAGTATATTCTGAGGTCTCATAAACAAGTGAAAATTTTTATAGAAATAAAACTACATAAATAAAAAACTCGGGTAAAATTTGTTCGAAAATGCCCTTTTATCCGACTGGTGAAGTATTTTAACTAGAATACAATGACGTCGTTTTGCACCAAAACTTTAGATAGCATATTGGTCCAAGAAAAAAATGGAAAATTTTTTCGAAAAAAAAAAAAAAATTCGTGTAAAATTTGTACGAAAATAACCCTATGTCCGACAGGTCAAGAATTTTGACCAGAATGCAATGTCGCCATTTTTGCACGAAAACTTGTAGATAGTAAATTCAGAGGTCTCAGAAACTAGTGGAAAATTTTATTAAAAAATAAATACATAAAAAAACTCGGGTAAAAGTTGTATGAAAATGCCCTTTTGTTCGACTAGTCAAGTATTTTGATTGAAATATAATGTCATCGTTTTTGCACCAAAACCTGTAGATAACATATTTAGTGGTCCAAGAAAAAATTGGAAAATTATTTCGAAAGAAAAAAAAATTCATGAAAAATTTTAATGATAATAACCCTATTTCCGACAGGTCAAGAATTTTGACCAGAATGCAATATCACCTTTTTTGCATGAAAACTAGTTGATAGTTTATTCAGAGGTCTCGGAAACAAGTGGAAAATTCTATAGAACAAAAATAAAATAAAAAAATAAATCGGGTAAAATTTGTACAAAAATTCCCTTTTGTCCGACTGGTCTAGAATTTCAAATGGAATACAATGTTATCGTTTTTGCACCAAAACTTGTAAATAGCATATTTAGTGGTCCAAGAAAAAAATGGAAAATTCTTTCGAAAGAAAAAAAAATCATGAAAAATTTGTTCGAAAATACCCCTAGTTCCGACAAGTCAAGAATTTTGACCAAAATTCAATGTCACCATTTTTGCTAGAAAACTTGTAGATAGTACATTCAGAGGTCTCAAAAACAATTGGATAATTCAATAGGAAAAAAAATAAAAAAGAATAAAAAAAAAACTCGGGTAAAATTTGTATGAAAATACCCCTAGTTCCGACAGGTTATGAATTTCGACCGGAATGCATTGTCACCATTTTTCCACGAAAACTAGATGATATTATATTCAGAGGTCTCAGAAACAAGTGGAAAATTCTATAGAAAAAAATATAAAAAAGAATAAAAAAATAAATAGGGTAAAATTTGTACGAAAAATGCCCTTTTGTCCAAATGGTCAAGTATTTTGACTGGAATGCAATGTCGTCGTTATTGCACCAAAACTTGTAGATAGCATATTTAGTGGTGGAAGAAAAAAATGGAAAATTCTTTCAAATGAACAAAAAATTCGTGTAAAATTTGTACGAAAATACCCCTTATTCCGACAGGTTAAGAATTTTGACCAGAATACAATGTCACCATTTTTGCATGAAAACTACTAGATAGTATATTTAGAGATCTCAGAAACAAGTGGAAAATTCTATAGAAATAAAAATAAATAAATAAATAACTCGGGTAAAATTTGTACGAAAAGGCCCTTTTGTCCGAATGGTCAAGAATTTTGACCAGAATACAATGTCGGCATTTTTTCACCAAAACTTGTTGATAGTGTATTCAATGGTCCAACAAAAAAATGGAAAATTCTTTCAAAAGAAATAAAAATCGTGAAAAATTTGTACGAAAATACCCCTAGTTCCGACAGGTCTAGAATTTTGACCAGAATGCAATGTCACCACTTTTGCTCGAAAAATAGTACATAGTACATTTAGAGATCTCAGAAACAATTGGAAAATTCTATAGAAAAAAAAAAGGAATAAAAAAACACATCGGGTAAAATTTGTACAAAAATTCCCTTTTGTTCGACTGGTTAAGTATTTTGACTGGAATGCAATGTCGTCGTTATTGCACCAAGACTTGTAGATAGCATATTTAGTGGTGGAAGAAAAAAATGGAAATTTTTTTAGAAAGAAAAAAAATTTCATGTAAATTTTTTATGAAAAAACCCGTAGTTCCTACAGGTTAAGAATTTTGACCATAATACAATGTCACCATTTTTGCTCGAAATCTAGTAGATAGTACATTCAAAGATCTCAGAAACAAGTGGAAAATTCAATTGAAAAAATAAATAAATAGAAAAGCTCGGGTAAAATTTGTATGAAAATGCCCTTTTGTCCAAGTAGTCAATTATTTTGACTGGATTGCAATGTCGTTGTTATTGCACCAAAACTTGTAGATAGCATATTTAGTGGTCCAAGAAAAAAATGTAAAATTCTTTCGAAAGAAAAAAAAAATTCATGAAAAATTTGAACAAAAATACCCCAATTTCCGACACGTCAAAAATTTTGACAAGTATGCAATGTCACCATTTTTGCACAAAAACTAGTAGATAGTACAATCAAAGGTCTTAGAAAAAAATGGAAAATTCTATAAAAAAAAATAAAAAAGAATAAAAAAACAAATCGGGTAAAATTTGTACGAAAATGCCCTTTTGTCCAATTGGTCAAGAATTTCGCCTGAAATACAATATCCTCATTTTTGCACCAAAACATGCAGATAGGATATTTTGTGGACAAAGAAAAAATTTTAAAATTCTTTGGAATGATAAAAAAAATTGGGGTAAATTTTGAACGAAAATGCCCCTAGTTCCGACTTGTCAAGAATTTCCACCAGAATACATTGTCGCCATTTTACACGAAAACTGGTAGATAGTATATTCTGAGATCTCAAAAACAAGTGGAAAATTTTATTAAAAAATAAATAAATAAAAAAAACTCGGGTAAAAGTTGTACGAAAATGCCCTTTTGTCTGACTAGTCAATTATTTTGACTGAAATACAATGTCATCATTTTTGCACCAAAACTTGTAGACAGCAAATTTAGTGGTCCAAGAGAAAAAAAATTTGTGAAAAATTTGTACAAAAATACCCCTAGTTCCGACAAGTCAAGAATTTTGACCAGAATGCAGTGTCACCATTTTTGCATGAATACTAGTAGATAGTATATTCAATGGTCTCAGAAACAAGTGGAAAATTCTATAGAAAAGAAAATAAAAAAAGAATAAAAAAATAAATCGAGTAAAATTAGTACGAAAATGCCCTTTTGTCCAAATGGTCAAGAATTTTGACCGGAATACAATTTCGGCATTTGTTCACCGAAACATGCAGATAGCATATTTAGTTTTCAAAGAAAAAAAATGGAAAATTCTTTGGTAAGAAAAAATAGTTGAGGTAAATTTTGTACGAAAATGCTCCTAGTTCCAATTGGTCAAGAATTTCGACCAGAATGCAATGTCGCCATATTTGCACAAAAACTAGTAGATAGTATATTTTGAGGTCTCAGAAACTAGTGTAAAACTCTATTGAAACATAAATAAATTCGGGTAAAATTTGTACGAAAATGCCCTTTTGTTCGACTGGTCAAGTATTTTTACTAGAAATCAATGTCATCGTTTTTGCACCAAAACTTGTTGATAGCGTATCCAGTTGTCCAAGAAAAAAATGGAAAATTCTTTCGAATGAAATAAAAATTTGTGAAAAATATGAACAAAAATACCCCTAGTTCCGACAGGTCTAGAATTTTAACCTGAATGCAATGTCACCATTATTGCTCGAAAACTAGTACATAGTACATTCAGAGATCTCAAAAACAATTGGAAAATTCTATAGAAATAAAAAAGGAATAAAAAAACAAATCGGGTAAAATTTGTACGAAAATTCCCTTTTGTCCGACTGGTTAAGTATTTTGACTGGAATGCAATGTCGTCGTTATTGCACCAAGACTTGTAGATATCATATTTAGTGGTGGAAGAAAAAAATGGAAAATTGTTTAGAAAGAAAAAAATTTCATGTAAAATTTTTACGAAAAAACCCGTAGTTCTGACAGGTTAAGAATTTCGACCAGAATACAATGTCACCATTTTTGGCTGAAAACTAGTAGATAGTATATTTAGAGATCTCAGAAACAAGTGGAAAATTCTATATAAATAAATAAATAAATAACTCAGGCAAAATCTGCACGAATATGCCCTTTTGTCCGAATGGTCAAGAATTTTGACCGGATTACAATGTCGAAAATTTTTCAACAAAACATGCAGACAGCATATTTAGTGGTCAAACAAAAAAAATGGAAACTCTTTGGAAAGAAAAAATAATTGAGGTAAATTTTGTATGAAAATGCTCCTAGTTCCGACTGGTCAAGAATTTTGACCAGAATGCAATGTCACCATTTTTGCATGAAAACTAGTAGATAGTATATTTAGAGGACTTAGAAACAATTGGAAAATTCTATAGAACAAAAATTAAAAAAGAATAAAAAAATAAATAAGGTAAAATTTGTACAAAAATGCCCTTTTGTCCGACTAGTCAAGAATTTTGACTGGAATATAATGTCGTCGTTTTTGCAGCAAAACTTGTAGATAGAATATTTAGTGGTCCAAGAAAAGAATGGAAAATTCTTTCGAAAGAAAAAAAAAATTCGTGTAAAATTTGTACGAAAATACCCCTAGTTCCGACAGGTCAAGAATTTCGACCAAAATGCAATGTCACCATTTTTGCACGAAAACTAGTAGATATTATATTCAGAGGTCTCGGAAACAAGTGGAAAATTTTATAGAAGCAAAAATAAATAAATAAATAACTGGGTGAAATTTGTAAAAAAATGCCTTTTTGTCCGAACGGTCAAGAATTTTGACCATAATACAATGTCGGCATTTTTGCACCAAAACATGCAGATAGCATATTTAGTGGTCAAATAAAAAAATGGAAAATTCTTTAGAAAGAAAAAATAATTGGGGTAAATTTTGTATGAAAATGCTCATAGCTCCGACTGGTCCAGAATTTCGACCAGAATGCAATGTCGCCATTTTTGCACGAAATATTGTAGATAGTATATTCGGAGGTCTCAGAAAAAAGTACAAAACTATATTGAAAAATAAATAAATAAATAAAAACTCGGGTAAAAGTTGTACGAAACTGCCCTTTTGTTTGACTAGTCAATTATTTTGACTGAAATACAATGTCATCATTTTTGCACCAAAACTTGTAGACAGCAAAATTTAGTGGTCCAAGAGAAAAAAAATTCGTGAAAAATTTGTACAAAAATACCCCTAGTTCCGACAGGTCAAGAATTTTGACCAGAATGCAGTGTCACCATTTTTGCATGAATACTAGTAGATAGTATATTCAATGGTCTCGGAAACAAGTTGAAAATTCTATAGAACAGAAGATAAAAAAAGAATAAAAAAAATAAATCGAGTAAAATTTGTACGAAAATGCCCTTTTGTCCGAATGGTCAAGAATTTTGACCGGAATACAATTTCGGCATTTGTTCACCGAAACATGCAGATAGCATATTTAGTTTTCAAAGAAAAAAATGGAAAATTCTTTGGTAAGAAAAAATAGTCGAGGTAAATTTTGTACGAAAATGCTCCTAGTTCCGATTGTTCAAGAATTTCGGCCAGAATGCAATGTCGTCATTTTTGCACGAAAACTAGTAGATAGTATTTTTTGAGGTTTTGTGACCAAGCATCTTCTTGATCTTCATCGTGGGATGAATTGAAGAAATTTGGAGCCAACAACCTTCTCTAGCTGGTGATTGAAGTCGCGTACAGGGATCCACACAATTGGTTAGTCATGTACTAGGAGCCATGCATTGAAAGGAGAAATTGTCACTACAGAACAAGTCCAATTGGGTAGTAGGGTAAGGGTTCAACTGTAGGTTGGTATAAGGTACTGGGATTCCTTTACTTGTAACTACTTGTTGTGATAATAGTGGAATTTCAGGAGTGGTGACCTTAAAATCACTCAGTGGGGTTTTTGCTGTGTAGGTTTTCCTAACAAATCACCGTGTCAATTTATTTTTCCGCTGCATAATTAGTTTAATTGGTGATTTGTTTGTACTACCATGCGTTTGCATGTTAATTTGATTAATTAATTAAACTTGGCTAATTAATTAATTAATTCATCACAAGGGGTCAATATGTTTTTTGCCTACCAAGTTTCAACGCTTTGCCTTCCTCTAAAGATAATTTTTATCGATCTAACCATGATTTCCTTCTCGGATGTTTTTGCAGATAAACAGCACGTTGCCCTGAGACTCAGCCTGGCCAACGTTCTGGCTCTCAACAAGTTCTTGAGGTCTAAGATTTTTGTGAGTACAGACGGGCAACTGCGAGCCATCCACCTAATATTGGACTTTGAGCCCCTGTCAACCGCGTTCCAAGACGTGGGCCAAGCAATAAGGGTAGGCGATCCTAGAATCCACCGGATTGACGTTTCGTGGCCCGGTTTCTTAGCTCGGGAAGATCTTCCACCGGTCATACTGCCACTTCAACTGGTTCTGCCTGAAGAAGCAGCACCACCAAGGGAGGAGATTGCCTCTTCAAGCTCATCACTCGAGGAGGAGATAGATAAATTTCACTTCAAGGAAGAGGAGACCCCAGGGGCTCAACTAATTCACATCTCGGACACCGAGGACGAGCCTGATAGGCACTCAGGTGTTCACGCCCCTATTCTGGTGATTGCCCGTCCAGACAACACCTCTGAAGAAGAGGAAGATGGGATGGCACTGAATCGGGGGAACAAGGGCCTAAGAGACCTTACGGCCGCAAGGAACAAGGTGTCAACTTCGAAAGAAGCCCCCAAGACCCAAGTTCCTCCCACCCACTCTTCCCCCCCCCCCTCCTCCTCTACCCCCCACTAACCTCGGACTACATGCCATTCCAGATCTAAAAAAGAAAAGGCCAATCCAGGAGCTTGAAGAAATGGAGGTGGGCCCTCACAAGGGGACTAAACAGCAAAAAGTGGCCAAAGAACCTCGGGACAAGAGGTCTACTTCTGTGGACAGCTGGGAGAAGCAAACTAGGGCCGAGGTGCGCCTTCAGCAACACACTTGGTCTCCTCGGCTAGAGGTGGATAGGGCTGCCATCCCTTGGAATGCCTCTGACAGGGAGTTCCAAAGAGGTCACGTTTCATACATAGTTGAGGCCTTGGAGCAACCATTTCTCTTACCTAAGGATATGGACGCTGTGAGGAAGTGGAAGCAGCAGGACCTCTTCATGTCCCTAAAAAGGGACTTTGCCATGGTAAGTTCACAACCACACACCTTTTATTTATTTGAGTACTAATGAGTTTTTTCTCTCTCTTTCGTTCTCATGGGGTTGCTACATTGTTTCTGTGCAAATCACCCAGGAGGTCTTTGTGGCCGAGGAATGGGTCAAGGAGGCTCGAAACGATGTTAGGAATGAGGTCCACCTGTACCTCAAGACTGAAAAGGCCTTGGGGGCCGCAAAGGAGGAAAACACGGAGCTGCTCTCCAAGTTGACTACCAAGGAGAGGGAAAGAAAGAGTGCTCAGGCAGGATTAAAGAATGTCGAGACTTAAGCTGAGAACCAGTGCAAGTTGCTTTATCAAACTAAGTTAGAGTTGGCTACTTCAAGGCAACTTGTGCTGGATCTCAAGGCAGAGTTGCAGAAATCTAAGAAGGTAGCTCAGTTGGCCAAGGAGGCAGCAGAGGCCGAAAAACAAGCATCCTACACCTTTGGCGTGGAGGAGACGGAGGCCAAGACCAAAGAGAGTGATCCTCAGGTCAAGGATGTCCCTGCCTCCTAGCTGAGCCAAAAAGAAGACCTTCCCCCAAAGCCAAGAAGTAGCACTTAGGACTTAAACTGTAGTTTTTTTTTTTTTTGTATTGGCATTTTGTCACTGTATATAATGTACTTCCTCTATTTAATGGAAATTCTTTTCTTTTTATCTCTCGTAACTTTACTTTATATGCTTTGAAGCTTATTTTTGCATCAATATTTCCTGAGGGTTTGTATGAAACTCGACTGTAATAGTGTTGTAGGGGATTCAGAAGAATTTATGAATTTGATAGTTTTTTGGACAAAGTTTGTTCCACGTGAAATAAAAACATTTGTGAATATTTGAAACAGCTTTTGGATGGTTATAACTCTTTACCTGTGATATAAAAATGATTCTAACTCTCACATTCTATACTTCTTTGAAAACTTTCTAAGAAACACTAAAAATCGTAGGGGACTTCTCCGAAATTACTGTATTTAGAACGTAATTAAACATGGTTGTGTCATAGAGATAAATCTGTAGTAACATTTTAGCAACTCCTATGTGGGTGCATATAGTGTCTAAGAATAACATTTCGTTGTGGTTCGAAATTGTCAAATGTTTTCTATAATTATTAAATCACTATATATATATATATATATTTTTGGTAGTGGAAATTTGATGTGTAGATGTGCATGACCAAAGTGATTGCAAAAGTATTTTAAAAACATAGCCAAGTCGGGGATAGAGACTTTAGAGTATCTTGGTGTCATTGTCATTGTTGATATTGTTGATGCTTGGATAGGTTGTGAGTACAGCTCATGACCCATTGTAGCATCCAGACTCATATATTAATACATAAATAAAATTTTTTGGCTAAATAGGTAATTGATTTAGTGATATATTCTAAATGCGTTTCTGCTCCTGTTCACTTCTAGAGAAATTATAATCAACATTAACTTTCAAGCTCTTGCATGTTCCTTCAATCAAACAATAAAAAACAGAATATTGATTCAAAACAGCAACCATATATTTGCTGTGTTTAGAAAAGAGCATACCCAAACAACCTTCAAGGATCCTTTGTTGTTTCTTGAAATAATCAGCTATCAATTTCCTTTTCTAGCATGACATACTTTGCAAAACATAAAAAAACATGTGAAATCTACTTTTTCTTCTTCGTATATTCTTTTAATTCCAGAACCCATCATAAAATTAAAAACAAAATTTATTTTTTAAAAGGGAAATACAAATCAATTACTGGTATATCTTTGAATCTGTGACCTTTACCCACCACACCATATCAAAAGATTCATAATCCAAAAACACATGCTTAGGCATCCCTAACAATGAACACCTCTCTATCTTGCTGAAATTTTCGATTAGCACAGATGTTTCCACAATCCCACATGTTAGGACATATGTGATTCACTTGTTAGGAACATATGTCACTATTTTATGTAATTGGCTAATCCTTTGACAAAACGCACTTTACTTGTATTTGGGTAAATCTAGGATGTATTTAATACTTCAAGGAACAAGAGTTCAAATCTAGTATTGAAGCCATGCAAATTTGTCCAAGAAACAAGTGAAGAAGTGCTGATTTTTTAAAGCTCGACACCTCTCGATAGCTAGGCTATCTATTGAGCTCTTCAGTTGATTGTTATCGCAATCTCGACACCTCTCGATAGCTAGGTCGATCGATTGAGCAATTTTCTATCCCCTCGATAGCTCTCGATAGCTTGCAACAGATTGGTTTGACACCTCCTCGATCGATCAAGAATTTCTGAGCTTTACGAAATTCAGATTTCTAGATCTGATTTTTGGCCCATGCTGACATGTATGTGTAGGGTTTCTTTTCTCACAACCCTAGACCTATATAAGGTTTATTTTAGAGGCCGTCACATAAGAGAATAAAAGGAGAACATATGCAAAAGGTGACTAATGCCTTATTCTCTCTGAAAGAAGCTACTGTGTCTTTTGTGCCTTAGGGTTTTGTAACCAAGTGCTTCTTGATCTTCATTGTTGATGAATTGAGAACTTTGTAGCCAACATCTTCTTCAAGTTGGTGCATTAGTCACGTACTGGAAGCCGTGCATCAGTCACGTACTGGAAGCCGTGCATCATTGGTTAGTCACGTATTGGGATCCCTGCATAAAAAAGGGTGGCGTTCATATGTTGAAGAGTTCAAAGGTTCTAAAGCGGTAGAAGGTTTCTATTGTGAGTTCATCTGCGGGGATTGTAGAGTCTAGGGACAAAGGTTTTGTATTAGATCTGAAATTTCTCTTTACTATAGTGGATTACTTTTCGAGAAGGTTTTCCCCCAGGTTTTGTTTCATTGGTTTTCCTAGGTCATCATATCTTGTCTTATTTACTTTTCTGTTGCATTCATTATTGACATGATATTGATGTTTGTTTGTTTTAACAAGTTTTATTCATAATAAATCTAATTAACAACTTGGATTTAAAACTTGTTAATTATATCAACCGGGGTCTAAATTTTCCAACACCACTCCAGACAGTTTATAATCCAACCTAGATTGCTTAATGTACAGGTCATGATTTTAGGCTTAAACTCAATACGCTGTAATGTGGGGTTGATTATGATGCTAAAACCCATATCCCCAATCCTGTAGTAAAATATGATATATTGAAAGGAACCAAAATTGAGGGAGAACCTATATTAGGGTTTCGAGTATTGATAAAAACCAATTCTAAATCAAAACAAAATCTGAACCAATTCTTAAATCAAAACCAAACAAAATAGCCGAACCTATAAAGTAAATTACAGGGTTAAGAAAGCAACCTGCTGCATGCAGAGGACTAAGAAGTTGTTTGTCCCATCTAGCATCAATAACTCTAATATAATGTCCATGAAAAGAAACTTTGTTCTTCAACCTTCTTTTTATTTCCTCTTTTGCTTTGTCCATTGCTTCATACAAGTATCCCATAGTAGGTTTCTCATCCCCATCAGCAAGATGAAGTACTCTAACTAAAAGCTCACTAACTTTCACTATGTTCTTGCATTGAGACCAAAACGAATAATCTTCCAAAACAATTTTACTTATCTCCTTCCCAACGGCAGTCTTAACATGGGGGAATGAAAGCCATTTATCACAAGTGAACATTTGTCTAAGCTCTTTTTTGAACCTTAGCATGCTCTGTAGACTTTAGAAGTTAGTGGCAAACCTTGTAATTGCAGGATGACATAACTTTCTTCCATTTGTAAAATCTTGCCTCATCAAGTCTAAAACAACTCCATGATTGTAAATGAACTTTGTTATCTTTTTTGCCTTTTTAATTGCTTCATCAACAAGAGGGAACCACTTAGGATTAGCAATATTCTCCAACATCAAGTCTATGCAATGAGCTGCACAAGGAGACCAAAATAAAGTACCATACTTCTGCTGTAATTTTTTTCCAGCTTTTTTTTATAGGCAAAAGCATTATCTACAATCAATTGCACAATATATTCCACACCAATTTCTTGAACAACTGAATCAAATATATTGAACAAAGTTTCAACATCCTCTGTAAGGCCTGAAGTGTCAATAGATTTCAAGAACATGGCACCCCTTGGACAATACACCAAAAAATTCATTATTGGTTGTTGTTTTTGATCTTTCCACCCATCACATAACTGAACAGCCATATACTTTCCAATCATTTTTTATATCTAACAAAAAATCATTAACTTCATGGACAACATTTTTCAAAAGGGGTCCCCTCAACTCATAAAAAGAAGGCCCCTTAAATCCCAACCCAATAGCAGTAATGGAATCTATCATAGGTTGATAATAGGGTGACTGAGATGCATAAAAGGGTACATTAGAATGATACCACCATCTTGCCACATTCATTTTTGCATTATCAATCATTGCTTTTGTAGCCAAAGCACTTCTTATAGAGGGTTGAGCACTGGGGGTTGTTCTAGGAGCAAAATAACTCTTAATTTTCATCTTTCCTCTTATTTGACCCATATCAGTGTCAACATCCTTTCCCCTAAATTTTCGTTTACCTAATGTTTGAGGGGGACTCTTTTCAACAACCCTAACCTCATCCTCCTCCTCCTCCTCCTCATCAACATCATATGGGTTCCCAATTTCTGATTGAATCCTCTTTTTAGTTTGTTTAGATTTTTTTCAAGTTTTCAATCATTTGTTTCATTTGAAACCTAATATCAGATGAAACCTTTTTACATGGTTCAACTTGACCCCTAATCCTAGCAAGATGATACTTAAGTCTAGTAATACCATCCCCTTTAATCAACTTATTACAATGCAAACATATAGTGTTATTTTTTGCATTAGGCACTGCATGGGCTCATCACTGCACGGGCATGAGCCCATGCAGGATCCTCTGAACTATATATGATGAGCCATAGTTTACTGTTCAATGAAATGAAATGAAATTCAATCAAATGCATGAAGTGAATGAAGTTAATGAACAAACAAATCACATATCTTAAATTCTTAACTCTTACGTCCTAAGTTAGTAAGTTCTTAAATCTTAACCACAAAACAAATCATAAGAACAAAAAAATTATGATTTGGCTGAAGCTTGAATTCGAGAGAGTGAGAGTAGAGAAAGAATACTTGATTTGCCTATTCAATCTGAGAGAGTGAAAGAGTCAGAGACAGATAAGTATGAGAGAATGAGAGAGCATAGCACAGAGCCAATGAAATGAGAGAGCACAACACACTGAGCACAGAGACTCCACAGAGAGCACGACGACAGTGAGTGAGGGATTTAAGAGTGAAAGAATGAAAGAAAAGAATAGATTTGAGATTAGGTCTTTTGGTAAAGTCCAAAACGGTGTCGTTTGGACCTTTACTGTTTTTTTTTTTTTTAATAATAGGCCAAATCCTGTACCAGTCGAAATTTGCCGAAATTGACCGGAATGGCCTAAAATCTGACCCAAGGTGGAACGGGGGGTATTCTAGTACCGGTTTGCATATCGATACGAAAAATTTTGGCCGTTCCGGCTGGAACGAAACGGTATTAATAAAAATGCTCCTGATACACGTTAACTTCTTTTTTTTAATTTAAGTAAATTAAGGGCAAATGTCTTTTTTTTTTTCTCCATACGAAGTCATAATTCTAGAAGAAAAATGATGCTGCTTAAAAGCCTAGCAAAGTCCTACCATTAATAAGGTGAAAATTAGCAAAAACACACATACACACAGAGTCTAGACGAGAGAAGAGTCATCAAATTGTCAATTTGATTGCCAAGCCAGATTTGGTATTTATATTTGAAACAAAACAAAACAACATTAATTTGGCAATTCCACAAAATTCAGACAATTTAAAATTCATGGTAGTCCTTGATCTAAACTTCTTGAGTTCTTGTTTCACTGTTTAAAGGAAAACATCAGTCAGACCATTTTTCGAATGCAGAGAAGCCTTGAGCAGCTTCAAATCCTAACAATAAACCAGTAGGAGAAAAATAGTTATTTTACCACTATCTAGTAGAAAAAAAGGTCACATTTTCAAAAAAATTTCTATTTAGCTTATTTTTGCTACCATTAATGCATGTCACTGCACTTTTTAGTATTATTTATGGGTCTCACTATATAATTTTAGCTAACTTTTACATTTATTTATAGTACTTTCAATAAAAAAATTTTCAATTACAACAAAATAAATAAATCCTAAACAGACTCTTATATCTTAAGAGGTATCTTTTCATCATCACCGAGCTCCACTTGAGTGGGTCCTATGGTAGGTGGTATCCCCTGTACAAGAGGAAGAGAGTATAATTTAGGGAGTCAAATAATAATCATGACAATGAGGGACATCTTATGCATTTTGAAAAATTGAAGAGGAAAGCTTTTTAGCACAAGCACATAGCATAATTAAATTTCTAATTTATCGTTTTCGTTCACACAGGAAGGAAAGCACATAAAATACAACAAAAAACATGTGAGCAAAGACATGTATATGTAAGAAATACAAAGCATTTAACCGAAAAAAAAAAGAAAAAAAAAAGAAATACAAAGCATGAATATGTATGCCACTATGAAAACAACATTTCTTCTACTTTCATACGTTTTCTCATGATTTTGAATGGCAAGTTATCACTTTTTTCATAAACTTTTTTTTTTTTTTTGCCGAATACTTTTTTCATAAACTTATCATTATTTTTTTTCCCAATTTCATATATATTTTTTGATGGTAAGTATTGAGAATATATAAAAAAAAAGATGTTATTCAATTGAGAATTTGTTAAAATTCACCTCCAATAAAAAATATATTAAATAAAAAAATTATAATTTAGGGCTATAATTAATTTTGTAACTAAATTTTGTTATTTTAAAGATAGCTTCACTACTCCCATTACCCAAAAAAAAATTCATAACATAAGAACCTCTCTTAAAAAAAAAAAAATTAATGCTATTTAATAGTTGGAGGTAGGAAATTTTCTGCCAACAGGCTACAAGTAAAATTTTAGCTTCACAGGCTCTTCTATTATTATTATTATTATTTATTTATTTATTTTTTTTGTTAATGATAATAGTAACGGCCTAAGCAGACTGGAGTGACAAAACATAAGCCTCCTAACCCTCATGGATACGGCTCCACCTATTGTCGCAAAGATGCAGGCAATGAAGGAGCAGATGGAAGTTATGATGAACGCCCTCAAGGGACGAGTATCCAGTGATCTTGACGACCTAGTCAACTGAACCGACTCACCGTTCACTGCCTTAGTCAATTGCTTCCCTTTGCCACATAAATTTCGCATGCCAAAGATAGACAGTTACAATGGAGTCAAGGACCCTCTAGATCACCTAGAGACCTTCAAGACCTTGATGCACCTTCAAGGAGTTGCAAACGAAATGATGTGTAGGGCCTTCCCTACAACGCTGAAGGGTGCTGCAAGAATCTGGTTTAGTCGGTTAACGCCTAGCTCTATCAGTACTTTAAAGGAACTGAGTGCCCAGTTCACTTCGCACTTCATTGGAGGGCATAGATACAAGAAGTCTACTGCATGTTTGATGAACATTAAGCAACGGGAGGACGAGACATTGAGGTCCTACATAACCCGTTTCAACAAGGAGGCCCTTTCAATTGACGAAGCGGATGACAAGATACTCGTAGCAGCATTCACTAATGGGTTACGAAAGGGTAAGTTCTTGTTTTCTCTATACAAGAACGATCCAAAGACCATGTCAGATGTGCTTGACAGGGCCACCAAATATATGAACACAGAAGACACACTGCTGGCCCGCGAGGATAAGCCCAGAAAAAGGGAAAGACAAGAGGACACACGGCAGGATAAGGGCGAAAGATGGCTAGGACCGGAGAACGACGGGATGATAGACGCTCCAAACCCCCCACTGGGAGGTTCACAAGCTTCACCCCATTAACTGCCCCAATAGATCAGGTCTTAATGCAGATTAAAGACAAAGGAGCCCTGACGTTTCCCAGCAAGTTGAAGGGAGATCCCAGCAAGAGGCCAAGGGACAAGTATTGCTGCTTCCATCGAGACCATGGGCACGACACAGCTGACTGCTATGATCTAAAACAGCAGATAGAGGCCCTTGTAAGATAAGGGAAGCTACAGAGGTTCGTTAGCAAGGAAAGCACGGATCCACCCCAAAAGCAGGCCTTGCGGCGGGAGAATGAGCCCCCAAGACCACCCATTGAAGATATAAGGATGATCGTAGGGGGCACGGAAACTTCTGGGTCATCCAATAAAGCCCGAAAGACCTACCTGAGAACGGTCAAGAATGTCTAGCTTACAAGCACTATACCCGAGATGGCACGGATCGACAACCTTGTCATTGGATTTTCAGAAGAAAATGCTTGAGAGTTATGGTACAAAATTTGTGTCCAATGAACAGATCACCCAATACTTAGATTGGTGTGAGTTGCAACTATGTCAAACCTGGTGTGTGGTATAGACAAAGGTTGGAGGAAAAATCCTTAAAACTTCTCTTATATCTTTTTATTGAATGTGAATTTTGATAAATTTACTGCTAAATTGAATTTTCTTATTATATTTTCTATGCTTGCAAAATTTTAAGAAGATAAAAAATCAATAGCTATATCATCAATCAAATGTTTAAATTTTAAGTTTTTGTAGTCTTAAATTATGCAAAAAATATATATTTATGGATCGAATAGTAATTGTAAGGATGCAATTTGAGTTCCTAGCCCAAAGGATAAATGAACTTAGACCCAAAAAGCTCAATACAATGAATTTGTAGAGAGTGAGTGAGTTGGAAAACTGAGATTTAATGAATCAAATAACAAGTAAAGTAGATTTTGATTACAAGAAAATGAACGACTCGACCCAGCCCCTGGAAGTGGAAGTGGAGTCAATATTTGGCCGTAAATTGTGGGGAGGGGCTTGTAGTCACTGCTGAAGATTTTGTTTAACTAGCTTTCTCTAGTTCAGGGAAGATAAGAAATGGTGTGGGCTTTCACCCTTTAGATCTTATACTAATATTTGGCCGTAAATTGTGGGGAGGGGCTTGTAGTTGTAGTCACTGCTGAACAGTTAGTGTGCACTTTTATTCCTTATATTTTTGCATCTTTTCTATTTTTGTCCTTATATTTTCATTTCACACTTTTAGTCCTTAAATCAATTAATGCATTTCATTTTAGTCCTTACTATCACTCACTTAACATAAATTACTGATGTGGCATTTGGCCGTAAATTGTGGGGAGGGGCTTGTAGTCACTGCTGAACAGTTAGTGTGAACCTTGAACCAAAAAAAAAAAAACTAACGTAAATGTACTTTTAGTCCTTATATTTTGCATTTTTGTCCCTACATTTTCATTTCACCATTTTTAGTCCTTAAATCAATTAATACGTTCCATTTTGGTCCTTACTATCACTCACTCAATAGAAATTACTGATGTGGCAAACGGAGTATATTGTTGATATATTAAATGCTGATGTGGCTAATAAAATAAAATTTTAAAAATGCCTCGTCAGCATAAAATAATGATTAAAAAAGACACATAAGCATCTATATCAACTTTTGATTTTGAAAATTAATTTATCTATTTTAACAAAATAAAAAATGAAAAAAAAAATTTTAAAAGTCATCTCACATGATGTTTGAACAAAAAGAATATTAAACAAAAAACAAACATTAAAAAACTAAATTAAAAAATTTCATTAGCTTTTCATTATTTTTCGGGAAGAACACTTCTATTCTTTCTTCCCCAAATCCAGAATGTGAAAAGTCAAAGGTACCTCTCTCTCATTTTCGAAGAAAGCAGTTTGAGATCTGAATTGACAAAGGAGATAAAGTGAGATTGAGTCATTGCTGTGAATTCGATTGGGTTTTGGCCTTGAGGGTTCGAACCACTGAGAACATTAGCCTTGGGGTTTCAATCTAAGAGGATGGGTTAGAGAGAAAAAAGGTGTGGAGAGATGGCGAAAGACCAGGTCAGTTCGAAGAGAAGTCATCCTTGAGTGGTGGCTGTGAGCGACTGAATACTGGTTTTCTTCTCCAAAGACACAGATCTAGGAACAGAGGTGGAGTGCAGGTTCAATCTCTCTCTTACACTCAACTCAAAATGACGAAACCCACGAACCTAACCATCAACAACAGGGAGACACATCAGCACCACCACCAATGGTGGCCGTCGTTATCTCTCTCCCTTCCTCTTTTGTTTTCTTTTCTATTTCTCTATTTATTTTAATTTCATTTGTCTTTGTTGTTTTGGGTATGGCCGAGACTTTTTTTTTTTGGTTTGGTTTGTTGATTAGGTTTCGTTGCAAGAAGCTGATGAATGTGTGTAAATTTGGATTGCTTTTAAAATGGGTGTAAATTCGGATGAATGTGTGTACTGTTGAAGTGTTTGTGTTCTGAATTTTGAATTGTAAATATGTAGGCTTTGATGTGTGGATATGTGTGTTTGGGTTTACATGTTCTATGTGTTTCCTTGTTGGATTTATAGATTTGATCTGCTAGAGGTTTCAGGTTTGTGTGTGTTCTTGTGTTATGGAGGTTATTGTATTTGTGATCTTGTATTCCAGTTGTGTTTTGAGTTTGTATTCTTAAGATTAAAATTTATGGGTTGTGTTCATGTTTAAACGTAATTAGATTTGAATTCATGTTGGGGTCATCTCCGGCGGGATTGGTCCAGTGAGAGCGTTGTTGGAGAGATCTAGGGAAACGAGATAAGACAACTTTGGGGTCAGAGAATTTATGACCCCGGCCCATTTTATATTAAGGCCCAAGGCCTATGCTGAGGAGAGATATTGTCGAGGACGCACCATGGATGTCCAGAACGGCCTTAGAAAATGGCCGAGGACGACATTATGCTTGGCATCCCATAATGTCCCTAAAAGGAAGAGCGAACACAGTGCAGGAACAGCCCAAGTAAAAGGCTGCCAGTATTGCAGTAAAGCATTCTACACCTGATAGGACCATACTCTTCAGCTTTCGCAACCACCCCCCAACCACTTTAGGTATGGGCTGACAGGACAAGTCTTAAGCCCTAGAAAATTGAGCTTACATGTGGACGCTAGAGAGAGGGTAAACGCCAGTATAAAAGGAAAAGAGAGGCAGTGCGAGAGACGGGGGACAACCCGTATCCCAAGCCATGGAGTCCTAGAAAAAAGGAGGATAACAAGAGCACAAAGCTCCATAGACTCCTCGGACGAGATTCACTGACCGGAGCCATCCAGACCACTGTCCGGTGACCAAGGCCTAGCCTTTCAAACCCACGCTCTACAAATTATATTGTTTGGACCCTTAACATGCGAACCCAATATTATTTTGGGACTGTCACGAATAGGGGCGGAGCCACATAGTGGCTTGGGGGGGCCATGTGTAATACCCCAAATTTTGATTTTATGATTATCACTGTACCTTGTCAATTTTAATATAGAGTTGAGATACTATATGTGTGTGCACAATAAGATGGGAGTAGACAATTTTGTGGTGCTTCAAATAAGTGAGAAAATTAAAGTTTTAGCACATACGATTTGGTGCGGCAATTAAAATAATAAATAAAAGAGAAAGATGTCTTATGGGCCTCTTGGAGACTAAAGAAATAAGTTTAAGCGGGTTTTATTCTACAGCCCACTACCCCACTAAGCCCACATCTCTAATGCGTCAAATATAAGGTAGATGAAGAGATATTAGGGTTTTTGATGGAAAAGGGTTTCATCACTAAGGAGGCTAGGGTTTCATCACTAAAGAGGCTAAGAAGTATTTTTTTCCTTGGAGCTAATTGAAGAGGCAATCAGATTGTTCAAGGTATGATTTTTCACCATTAGAAACAAAGAATTAAAATGTCAAAATCTTGTATTGGTAATTTCTTAGATTATGGTTTTACGTGGTTTCAATTATTCTGAAATCTTGATTGTCACTGTTCGGACCCCTGAGCAAAAGCCGAAACTGTTAAACCCATGTATAAGGCTAGCGTCACTTTTGTAGGGCCATATGAATTTTTGGGCTGCCGTAACTCTATTTCTAAATTGCTGGAATTTTGCACCTGACCCCACCCTTATGTCACTTGTTATCTCTCACTTTTGTCAGGATCCTATTCTTCTTATTGTAGCTTTAATGGTCTATAGCCTAGGTGTTGATTAATTCCAATCAGAATGATACTTAAGGTTCAACACGTCTACTATTCTTTAAAAGGTTAATGACAAATTTGTTTCTTTTATCCGAATTGTAATTTCATCCCAAAATATTGTGGTATTAAATCCATTAGGGTCAATGAAATTAAGTCCTTGAGCAAAGTCATAATAGATTCGGCCCACAGTTTTCTTTGGGGTTATATATTTAAATCTTAAAGTATTAGCTGCAGCCTATGGGTTTGATAAATTCAAGGAAACACATTTTTGGGTAGAGATGCTTGGCATTAGTGCTACCATTTAGTTCAGCAAAGTATTTTACTTGTGAGTCAGTTTGTATAGGTTAGTAAGATTTATATTTTTGTGAAGGATATTAAGTAATTTCCATGATTGATTCTAGGTCCCATCTAAGAGTATTTTGAGACTATTTGGAGGGTGTTTCAGCTAGACTTTCAGAGTGATTCAAGTGCTCTAAGTAATTATGCATAATATGCACAATTTTGTTCATTAGGTTCTTTAGATGTCAAAGGTTTTCAAAAGTTATGTTTTTAAGCTTACGTTTTCTAAAGGCTATCAAAAGCATTTTTACAATTTTGAAAGAGAAACTTCGATTTTTAAATAATGTTTAAAGAGAAACTTTGAATTTTAAATGAAGTTTTGAACGTCTAAGTCTCATTTAAAAGATGATTTCTAAACTAAACTACTTTTAGAAAATAATTGAGTTTCAAAGTAAGTTTTCTAAAAAGGTTCTTGTCCTTTAAGTTTATTTAAAACTAAGCGATTTCAAAGTCATATCTTCCAAATGGTATTTACAATGTTTCCTTTAGCAAATTGGGTTTTCAAACTTACTCAAGAATTGTAAAAATATTTATATAACTTTTCAGTTCTTATTCACTCCCTAAGAGAGTCAAGCATCCTTTGATTTATATTCTATTCAATATTGTGATCTTTGATATGCCTCTGTATATGAAAAGAAATTGTTAATATCAAGTAAATTATTTTATTTTGTATAAACTTTGCTTTGTGATATGTGACTTAAAATAAGTGTTTTTAGAATTGATCAGAGATATCAGATATGAGTGTAAATCCGCTCACAGGATTGTATGTGAGAATATGTGTTGATCCCTCACCAACAGGGGTTAGATGTTGGTATCCGCTCACAGGATTGTATGTGAGAATATGTGATGTGTATATGTGACACTGTGTTCTGATCAATTTTCTATATGTGTTTTCGAATAACTTTAAGATTTGATTATATACATGTGTTTAGTGGTTCTTTATATGTTTGGAAAACTATATCAAATATTTTGAGTGAAATTGTGAAATTAAACTCGTGCTTTGCTTGACTCTATTCTGTTGTATACTGTGTATAATTACTTACTGGATGTGTGGCTCACCCCATCAATTAAAATTTTCAGATTAAAGTTGGTTGGGGAACAGGACCTTTGGATTGCTTAATAAGGTGCAAGGTAGAGTGTGGGAGTTTTAGGCAAAGTCAATAATACTTGAAGTCTTAAAGGATTATTAGTTATTTTCTTTTTTTTTTTTCCGCTTTAGATTGCACTGTATTTGGAGATTATTCTAAATTTGAGGAGTTTGGATTTTTGTAAGAGATTTATCAATAGCATTGTTTATTTGGAGTTTTGAATTATGTTTAAATTAATCATGTTTATTGAGTGATATTAGTTCAACAAGTTAGTCATGCATCTAAATTCATGTTCCATGGATTTGGGTCGTGACACCATGGCCCCTGCAAATTTTTTTTTCCCATTAGACTATGAAGAAAAAATAATTAGGCCCCCCCAACATTGCACAGCCGGCCCCCCCACCCATTTCTCACAAATTCTCCCCACCCTAATCAAAAATTAGTAACACCATCAAATTAAAAAAAAAAAAAAATCTGTAATCTGTTCTACTTTCAAGCCAAAAAAAAAAAAAAAAAAACCCCCAAAAAAAATTTGATCTAAAATCTGAAATATATATATATATATATATATAAATATATATAACAAAACCAAGCCCAGTAGCCCACGACAAGCGAAGCCCACGGTGAGCCCATTACAGGTAGCTTGCTCACGGCAAGCCCAAGGATTCTCAATAAAAAAAAAATATATATATATATAAATATATATACAGAGAATGAGAAATCGAACCCATCACGTCGCTGGCGCCTGCAAAAATCCCATCACGTCGCGTCGTCACTGGCAGAGATCAAACCCCATTACCCAATACAAAAGTAAACCAAAATCAGAACTCAGCAAACCAAACACACTAACACAGAGGACAGAGCACAGAGGTGTTTATCAAAAAAAAAAAAAAAAAAAATCCCCAATACACAAACCAAAACCAAACCCAGTAACCCACGGACAGTCACGTCGCCGTCGTCGTCGCCGCAGCGAGCTCTTCGTCGTCGTCGTCGCAACGGTCGCCCCTTATCGCAGATCGACATCGACATCGACATCGTAGATGGTAGATCGGTCATCGACATTTGGCTCATCGCTCTGCCGTCTGCGCATCTGCCTCTGCGCCGGTGAGCCGTGAGCAATGCTCGTCAGCCTCGTTGCTTCCTCCGCCTCTGGCAGTCCGGCCTCCCTCAAGGTTTTTCTCTCTAACTCTCTCTCTCTTTATCTCACTGAATGAGTATGACTGAATAAACTTATAAGTTATAAAGAATGGAATGAACTTATAAATGAAAGTATGAAACTCAGCATCTTTTTTTTTTTTATTATGTGGAACTGTGAGTGTATGAGAATCTGATTGGATGACTTTAACTTTTTTTTTTTTTTCCTGTTTTTGTCTTTTTAAATTTGGCTGTCCTGTGCTCCTTGCATCTTACACACTCACACGCCTGCACTCATAACTATATATATATATATATATATATATATATTTTTTTTTTTGGGTCCTGTTGTACAACCACAACCATGTTTGTGTTGTGTGTTGTGTGTTTGTGTGTTATAAGTGTTTTTGTTTTTGGTGGGTCAGTGGGTGTGTTTGTGTGTTGGGTTGGGCTTGTTGGTGGGTGTGTTTGTGTGTTGTGTGTTCACATATTACCCAAGTTTCAATTTTGGAAGTTTCAATTTTGGAATTGAAACTTGGAAAAAAACAATTTAAATTTTTTTTGAAAATCATATAATATAAATAATATCGGTTTTGTTTTTTGTTTTTTTTTTTAAAGGACTTCACCATCCAACTTTTATTGATTAATATTATTTTAGTTGCGGTCCATTAGCTAATGGATACAATAGATAGTTAATTAGTTACAGTATCACTATTATACTATAATTAGTTAATTGTATAATTAATGACAAATAAATTAAAGCAATATAGTTTATTGTTACGCTAAACAACCTTAATTAAAGCTATATAATTAAATTAACCAATACATTATAAAAGACAAATTAATTAAATTATTATTTTTTTGTTTGAGGGGTTATTATTAATTAAAGTTGTATTAAAAATGGGTTGACTGTTTAAATTATAGTGGAAATTTTGTTTTTTTCTTGAGTATGAATAACATTCATATAATTAAGTAAAAATTTCTAATTAAAATTTTATTTTTTAATATTTTTTTTAGGTTAATTTTTGAGTTCATATTCTTAAAGCTAAAAGAATTATGAGCAAACAAAAAACAATTGATGCATTCTTTAAGAAACACTGTAACCGCACATTGTAATTTTCTTTTATAATAGTGAAATCCCTGCAACTCTGTGGACGTAGGCAAATTACCGAACCACGTAAATACTGTCTTGTGCGTGTGATTGTTTTTCTTTTGGCGTTTTCTTTTCTCTATTTTTTTGTTTCTCACATGTTTGGAATTTCGGTTGAATTCCCAACATGTTCAAGTATATGATGATATATGAAAGTTGATAATTTTGTATCCAATAGACTTAAGAATTATATTTAGTATATTTCTGTTACAACCCGCCCCCCCCCAAGTGTTGATTCCTGGCTATGCCCCTGACAATAAGAACACACACATATAAAGAGTCTTGGAACTGACAAGGAAATTTTTGAAAATCCAAGTATAGACCTAATTCTTATTTGTGTAAAAACTCAAAACTTTTTTAGTGTACCTCACGCTGCCATCAGTATCTTATCTTTTCAAAGCATAGTGGGAAAATGTACCGGCATGGAGGTGTTGGGACTATCCAAATCTAGCTGTGTTGGATTTGGTGGCTCTAATTTGACAAAGTTCTATCTATGCTTGTTATTTCTCATTAAGTCAGTCAGCCAGTTTTTTACTTTTAAAAGTTGAACCCTTTGGTTTGGTTCATTTTTTTCTATTTCAGTCAAGTGCTGTAATTTCTAGTTAGTATGGAACTTAGGTAACTGTGCTACTGTGGGGTAAGTAAGGAAACGAAGGGGGTGGAACTTGGCACCTGGATCTAAAAGACTATGAAATAGGACAGGTGATAGGATCCACCCTCTCCAGATAGATGGTTGTGATCATCTAGTGAACTGTTTATATATATTATGTTTGTTTGAAGACCCTCGAGAGATGGGATCTGGATCCTCTCCATTTCATTAGAAATGGAGAGTGTCCAGTTAAGGGCTGAGATTGATTTAAAATAAATCCATGACCTAAAATATGCCATGCCATTTAAAAGACTAAGAGCAGCCACATCTGGATCTTATATTTCATCTTATTTTACCATCCCAAAAATCTACTTTATCAATTATACCATACCATTTCCAATACACCCAACATCCCAAAACTCTATTATTTTACTATCTTATTAAAATATTATTTTTTAATCTTTCTTTATTATTACTTTTCCAACCGTCATTTTTTTTGCAAATTCAACTATTCCAGCTTTTTCAAATTCAACTATTCTAGCTTTCTCCCTCAAACTCTAGCACCGGCCAACCAACCAAACGCCGGCACCAAACCTAGAAACCGGCCACAAATAAAAACAAACAATCACCACCACGCCACCACTACCCTCGGCCCAACAAAATCCCACCGGAACCAAAAAACGCAAAATAATAAAATAAAATAAAACGCACCAAGTACCCACTACAAACCCAGCAAACCCATAGCACCGGCCAACCAACCAAATGTCGGCCACCAAACCTAGAAACTGGCCACAACTAAAAACAAACAATCACCACCACGCCACCACTACCCTCGGCCCAACAAAATCCCACTGGAACCAAAAAAACCCAAAATAATAAAACAAAATAAAACCCACCAAGTACCCACTACAAACCCAGCAAACCCATAGCAACCCAACCAACCAAACGCCGGCCACCAAACCCAGAAACCGACCACAACTAAAAACAAACAATCACCACCACGCCACCACTACCCTCGGCCCAACAAAATCCCACCGGAACCAAAAAATCCAAAATAATAAAACAAAATAAAACCCACCAAGTACCCACTACAAACCCAGCAAACCCATAGCAACCCAACCTACCAAACGTCGGCCACCAAACCTAGAAACCGGCCACCATGTCAATACCACCAAACCCACCAAACGCCGATCTCTATGTCGATCTCCACGCCGGCCACCAAATCCACCAAACGCCGATCTCTATGCCGATCTCCACGCCGATCTCCACCATGCTGACCTCCAGCCACCACACCCATCTCAGCCGCACCACCAGCCTCGTCACCACACCAATCTAGAGATCCGATCAGGCGTGAGCTCTGATCTGGCACAACCAACTGAGAGAAGCTTGACAATGGCGAGAGAGAGAGGAGATGCGAGAGAGGAGAGAGAGAATTTGCCGGGTAAAATTATTTTTTTTTATACCATTCAGCTACAGTACCATCTTACATTTGAGATGGTACTGTAGCTAAATCTCAAATTTTTTTTGGCATATTGCATATGGCCTTCCCATTGTTGAGCAGTTTTTGGGCTTAAATGCCAAATGTTCCTAACATTTGGCATATACAATCCCCACTGCTGATGGTCTAACAAGAGACTTAACTGAGTAAAAGGCTATGCTAGCGTTAGTTTCAACAGGTTTTGTTCTCTAACTCTCTATCCCTCTTAGTTTCTCTCTCCCTCCAATCAAACCCAGATGGTCATTCGTCAAGCTTCTCCAGTCAACTGTATTTCAGCCACCCACCTCTATTTCTAAAGGAAATTTCCACCTCTGTTTCTAAAGGAAATTTTGATATCAAATTTATGTTTTTTTTTTTTCCTTTTCTTTTCTTGTTGTCTTTGCCAAGATTATCCCCTTCTTTCATTTATATGAGTCTCTCTCTGTTTTTTTTTTCTTTAATTTTTATTTTTGCTTACCGAACCCCTTGGATCTCTTTTTTATTTCACTTCTGGTTGGCTACCCTTGGATCTCTTTTTTGTTTCACTTCTGGTTGGCTTGATGATTGAGTGTTATAGACAATTTAATCAACATATTATTATTATTATTATAATAATATAAATATAGAACTTGGAAAAGAAGATTTTATGATTGTTTTAGTCAACTAAATTGGAACTTACCCTTAGTTAATGCCAAAACCTAGAGACCCATCACACTCCAACTATAGGCAGGTCACTTACTCAATCACAGGCATGTCGTTCATACCCATAAACCCCAAAATTATCAAGCTTTACACCCAACAAGAAAACATAGTTACCAAACTGATCAAAAGTGAAAGAAGATGAGACCCAAGGGAAAAAAGAGAGATGCTTTTTAAATGTATCAAATTCCAAGTGATCGAGTAAGACATTGCTTTTTTAATTGACCAAATTTCAGGTTAGTAGTGCCATGTTGGCGACTCACCTAGGAACTCGAGTTCACTGAACTCGAGTACTAAAAAAGTGGTAATTTACTATATATGTAGTTCCTTTTTTTTTTTTTTATTAATTTTTTTTTATTTAAAATGTGATAAGTGTTACCTCCTCTTTAATAGAGGTAGAGTGAAAGAAACTGTGGTGATGAAATTAAGAAAAAAAAAGTTTAGAGAATCTCGTACATACAAGAGATGTATGTAAACCGTACGATTTTCAAGTTTCTTTTGCATATATTTCCTAAGAATTTATATGAAACATGAACGTACGAGTGTTGTAGGGGATTCTATAGAATATATGAATTTGACAATTTGTTGAACAAAATCTGTTATAATTGAAATGAAAACGTTTGTGAATGTTTAAAACAATTTATGGACAGTTATAACTCCTTACCCATGATATATATAAATGATTCTGATCCTCACTTTGATTGTTTTCTTCTTAAAAACTTTCATAGAAACACTAAAAATCCTCTGGGACTTCACCAAAATTTCTATTTTTATAACCTAATAAATTTGGTTGTATTCTAAGGATAAATTCATAATAACCTTTTAGTAAATGTTGTGTGGGTGCATACATTGTTTGAGGAAAGTATTTCATTGGGGCTCCAAATTATCAGGTGTTTTGTTTGATTATTGAATCACTATAATTTTTAATTATATTTTCTAATGCCAAAAACAAGATGTTTAGTTCCAATTTTTGATAATGTGAAAAGTGTTAATTCTTCTTTAGTGTTGAGAGAGTGACAAAAAATGTGGCAAACAATTGAAAAAATAAAGTTTGTAGAGTCTCGGACGTACGATAGTTGTATGTAAGACGAACCAGTGTCAAGTTTCTTTTCAGCAAAATTAATTGTCGGTTGTACGAATCTCAAACGTACGAGTTTTGTATGAGATTATGCAAAATTTACAAAATGACATAAATTAAAGCATGGGTTTCCTCTGCTATCTATGACAACTCAAAAAGGTCAAACACGAGTTAAGAACACAAGATAAATTCATTTATTTCTTGGCATCCAGGTTTTATATTATAAAGTCAATTCATTTTTATACTAATCCAGGTTTAACAAAGAATTGTATATCAAAAAGAAAAAGGAAGGCTCCATAAGTAAGTGCAAATAGAGTAGTACAAGCACCAGAAGCAGCAGCAACAGTAGTAGATTTTAAAAATAACCTTATGAATATGGATGTATAGAAGTAAGGATCATAATTTTAATGTCATGTTTTTGAAACAATAGTGTAATGTAATGTATAGTTCTCAATTTACTTTACTCGTCATGATAGATCAGCTAAACTAAAGGAAAATCCAAAAGATATTGCATTGAAATTGATTTTTGTAGACCAATCAGAATTGACCCTATGATTTATAATTGCCTCAGAAGTTCAATAAAAGTCATAACAACTTAATGAAAATTAAAACATATATTAGACATTCTCAAAATAGAAAATGATTTCTTATAAATTTTAAATCCATTTGATTTCGTCTTTTTTAATTATTTAGGAAAAAAAGGTTTTGAATCTTTAGCACAATCTATAGCAAGTGGAAAATACAACAATCAGTGCGCAATCAAAATCAACATTGATTCTACATACCTTTACTTGAAGGTGATTTTCATGGCTTAGCTCATGCAAAGCAGTTCCCACTATTCCCTCTTCGTCCATCAAGTAGGAGCATTGGTTTTCAAAAGTCGACTCGCCATCACTGTAATTGGAAGGTAAAAATGAAAGAATACCATCATTAAAAATTAAATTCCAAAGCAAACACCCATTTTTATCGTCAAAAAAGGTTTCCCGTGTTAAAAGCAAAAGAAGAAGAAGAAGAAGAAGAAGTTAGCACCTCAAACTTCCGTACTTCTCAACCTCGCTTTCAGTGTCGTCATCATTCTCATCCACAGAGACGCGCATTGTAAAAGCCTTACAGCTTCTATTGGAGAATTCTCTAAACAGAGTTCAAGATGAAAAATGTTCATATACTAGCAAAACAAAAACAACATGCATGTATATATTTATGAAAAAAATGTGATACCGAGGTCCTGTTTTGGCAAATTTAGGTGCAGAGATATAGAGCTTAATTTGCAGTGAATTAAGTTCTGATAAAATATCATCAAACTTCAAATCCAGCTCGGGATCTATGGTGATTCCATCAAATCTTTGGGGACAGTCACAACACCCCTAATTGAATACAGAATTTCCTCAATAATTAGAAGAACAAAAGAAAGATCTCAAATGGACCAAACAGAGAGATCGAAAGGGAAACTGACATTGTTATCTATAAACCTCATGGAGTAGGAACGGATTCGCCTTTGGAATTAGGGTTTTTCAATGGAGAACGTAGAGAGAGTCTGAGTGAGAGTGAAAGCCATTGTTTTGAGGGTTTTAATTTGTTTTTCTGAAAGTAGCGTACAAAGAACGCAAAAACCCGCGTTTTTTTTATTTTTTATTTTTTGAAAGTCGATCGGTGACATTTCCTTCCTCTAACTCTTTAACACTAGACCAGTTATCTTTACTCCTAAGAAACTTGTTTGGTGCTTGTATTGACTCAGAATGTTACTTTTTGTATCTCATTGAAAGTGTAAGTTTTAGATTTGGGGTGGACAACTTAAGTGTATTGCTGTTTAAGGTGGAAAAAATGTATTCAAAATTGAGAATTTTGGCCAAAATTCTGTGTCCTTATTTTTCATTGTCTATGCTTATTAAGGGTCCGTTTCGCAACTTTCGATTTCATCTTTTCTTTCTTCATCGGAAACCACTATAACTTCTTCCTCCTCCGTTGTAAGTTTCATATTCTCCAATCTATCGATCACCTCATCTGCCATCGTGCCCAACAAAAAAAGTGGACATGGCCGATCCACACACAGGGCTGAAGTGGCGGAGTAGGAGTCTTACCGGGATAGGAAACAGCAAACCAAGGCGGTGGCGGAGGATGCCGTTTCAGCAGACAAAAATGGCAATGATTTGAGTAATAATGAGGATGGCGAAATTTCAGTAATTGTTGCGGATTCTCAGGGAGTTAATGCATGCATGATTAAGGGGGACGTAACTGTTACGGAGTTAATGGCTTCAACGTGCATGGAAAGTAATTCTGTGGGGCCAGGTGGAGCTGAAGTAAGTGAGGTATTGAAATCAAATGGGGAACACGGGATTGGCAAGTCACAGAATGGGCCTAGGAAATAGGAATGAGATCAAACTTGCCAGCACTCTTGAAAGGATAAGAGATTTTGCAAATTGGCAGAGGAAATGATGATCATAAGGGTTACAAAATTACAGCTCAAACTCTTGAAATCAACATCATTAACAATTTAAACGATGCAATTAGAATGGAGATGGTAATGAAAGTAAAAAAAAAACAATAAAAAAAAAAAAACTGAAAAAGAACGTGAAAACGTGAAACGTGGGAAATAGAGGGGGTTTGAATAATAGACTCTTTTGTTTTATATAAAGGTAATTGTTTTTTTTTTTTTTTTTTTTTTTTTTTTTTTTTTTTTTTTTTTGCAATAACAACAGATGAGTGTGTAGAAAAGCCAAATCTACCCACCACCTGTGACGAGAGCGAGGACGAGTCCACCGGCGGCGGCATGGCCGGAGACGGCGGCAATGGTTTGGATGGGGAGGGAGGGGAGGGCAACAATGAATGATCTAAAGGATTTGTCCATTTTGTGGAGGTGAGGTGGGCGAAGGGTTGGCCTCAAGGGACGTCGACGCTGTTACAGAAGAACTTGCCGTGAGCGATGGTGATGAGAGCGGAGCTGCCATTGATGGATTGGGTGTTGACTTAGGGGAGAACGGAGAGGAGAGAGTTGATGAGGTGTGGGTCGAGATGGTGCTCATGATCGTCGCCGATGAGTGTTAGTATGAAGAGGTTGTCGCGTTTCTCTAAAGTGCACATGGTTGTGACTCTTTGAGACTTTTGGTATGAACAGTAAGTCAGTGTTTTGAGAGTAAATAGTTTATGTTTGCTATTGTGTTCTTTGTGTTTTTAAATTTGAGTTTGTATTTGGTTCTGGGTTTGTGCTCTTATGTTCTTGTGTTAATGTTTAAATCTGTGATCATGTTCTTGTGTGTTCTTGTTCAAAATGAATTAGATTTAAATTTATGTATTTTACTATTTTTATTTCTATTTTTTCTTTTTTTATTTAGTTAAAATTGATAAATTATTTTTTAAAAAAATTAGATGCTGATGTGGCATTTTTTTATAATATTCTAATTCCTCAGTTAGCCACCTCAAATATTTCTATCGGTTGACTGACGAAAAAGACAAAAATAATATGCATTAATTGGTTTAAGGACTAAAATGGTAAAATTAAAATGTAGGGACCAAAATAGAAAAAAGTCAAAATGTAGGGACTAAAAGTACATTTATGCCCAAAAAATTTTTTTTTTTGCACAGTAACAACAGTGATTTTAAATTGGCTCTCAAGGTAATATAAATATAATTTTTTTTCCAAATAAGGTGTGACTGAGAAGTGAGCAGTAAGATGACAAGGACTGAAAGCTATAAATTAATTAAATTTGAGTAGGTTTGAGTGGATTCGTATTTAGATTCCTTTTATGCACACAATAGTAAGGCAGTTTGGTATAATTCTAATTCTAAAAAAAAAGTAAGCCAGTCTGGTAGAGTGTTTAGGCCCTCTCTGGTACACCATTTTAAATACTTGTTTTCAGTTTTTAAACAACATTATATGTATTTCTACACACTTTTTCATTCACATGTATTTCCAAAAAAACTAAAAACTGTTGTTTAAATACACGAACCAACGGGCCTTAAGTATTGTTGTTCAGTATTCAGTGTTGTGAAAATATGTTTTTGAGTATTATAGAAATACGTATCAAAAGTATTATTGTTGATTAATCATTGAAAACAATTGTTTTAGAAAATTTTTCATCAAAATAATAAAAAAAATTTCAACTATTTTTTTACAGCTTTTTCAATTCTTTGTAAAATATTTTCAAAAATGGATGAGAGCACACGTTGACTAGACCTTAAGTAGGACAATGTCATTTTTGTTTGAAAGTGCCGTTGTAAAGTCTATGCATAAGAAACATAGTCGTTCCACTTAAGTAAGACTTGTAGGACCTAATGTTGTTGTAAAACCTAAGGCATCTAGGAAAACTTATAAAACTCAAATTTGACTAAATAACATTAAAAACACCTAAAAAAAATTAAAAAAAATAATTTTATAAACGTATGCTGTTATGACATATGTTAGTAAATCATTTAAGGATTTTAATGAAAAATTCTTTTGAAAAAAAAAATTTGGGTAAATTCTGTACGAAAATGCCCCTAGTTCCAATTGGTCAAGAATTTTGACCAGAATGCAATGTCGCCATTTTTGCATGAAAACTTGTAGATGGTATATTCAGAGGTCGCAGAAACAATTGGAATATTATATTGAAAAAAAAAAAAACTTGGATAAAATTTGAACGAAAATGCCCTTTTGTCCAACTGGTTAAGAATTTTGACTAGAAAACAATATCGTCGTTTTTGCCGCAAAACTTGCAGATAGCATATTTAGTTTTTCAAGAAAAAAATGGGAAATTAGTTCAAAAGGAAAAAAAATTCGTTTAAAATTTGTTCGAAAATACTCCTAGTTTCGACAGGTCAAGAATTTCGATAGAATGCAATGTCTCCATTTTTGCATGAAAACTTGTAGATAGTATATTCAGAGGCCTCAAAAACAAGTGAAAAATTCTATAGAAAAGAAAAAATAACTTGGATAAGATTTTTACGAAAATGACCTTTTGTCTGATTGGTCAAGAATTTTGACTAGAATACAATGTCGTCGTTTTTGCAGCAAAACATGTAGATAGCATATTTAGGTGTCCATGGAAAAAAAATGAAAAATTCTTTTAAAAAAAAAAATTTGGGTAAATTCTATATAAAAATGCCCATATTTCCAACAGGTTAAGAATTTCAACCAGAATTCAATGTCATCATTTTTACGTGAAAACTTGTAGATAGTGTATTCAGAGGTCCCAAAAACAATTGGAAAATTCTATAGAGGAAAAAAAAAACTCGTACAATATTTGTCTGAAAATGCCTTTTTGTCCTACTGGATAAGAATTTTGACTGGAATACAATATCGTCGTTTTTGCAGCTAAACATGTAGATAGCATATTTTGTGGTCCATGAAAAAAAACGTGAAATTATTTCGAAAGAAAAAAAAAATCATTTAAAATTTGTTAAAAAATACCCCTAGTTCCGACAGGTCAAGAATTACGACAGAATGCAATGTTTCCATTTTTGCATGAAAACTTGTAGATAGTATATTCAGAGGTCTCAAAAACAGGGGGGAAAATTCTATAGAAGAAAAAAAAAAAAAAAAAAAAAACTCGGATAAAATTTTTACGAAAATGACCTTTTGTCTAACTGGTCAAGAATTTTGACTAGCATACAATGTCGTCGTTTTTGCAGCAAAACATGTAGATAGCATATTTAGGTGTCCATGAAAAAAAATGTAAAATTCTTTTAAAAAAAATTTTTGGGTAAATTCTGTACAAAAATGCCCATAGTTCCAACTGGTCAAGAATTTCGACTAGAATACAATGTCGTCATTTTTACGTGAAAACTTGTAGATAGTATATTCAGTGGTCTCAAAAAAAATTGGAAAATTCTATAGAGGGAAAAAAAAACCTCGTATAATATTTGTCCGAAAATGCCTTTTTATCCAACTGGACAAGAATTTTGACTGGAATACAATATCTTCATTTTTGCAACTAAACATGCAGATAGCATATTTTGGGGTCTAGGAAAAAAAGGTGAAATTCTTTCGAAAGAAAAAAAAAATCATTTAAAATTTGTTCGAAAATACCACTAGTTCCGACAGGTCAAGAATTACTACAGAATGCAATGTCTCCATTTTTGCACGAAAACTTGTAGATAGTATATTCAGAGGTCTCAGAAACAAGTGGAAAATTCTATAAAAAAAAATATAAAAAAAAAATAACTTGGATAAATTTTTTATGAAAATGTCCTTTTGTCCGACTGGTCAAGAATTCTGACTAGAATACAATGTCGTCGTTTTTGCAGCAAAACATATAGATAGCATATTTAGGGATCCATTAAAAAAAATGAAAAATTCTTTAAAAAAAAAATTTGGGTAAGTTCTGTACAAAAATGCCCCTAGTTCCAACAGGTCAAGAATTTCGACCAGAATGCAATATCGCCATTTTTGCATGAAAACTTGTAAATAGTATATTCAGAGGTCTCAAAAACAATTGCAAAATTCTATAGAAAAAAAGAAAAAAGAAGTTAAAAACCTCGTATAATGTTTGGTCGAAAATACCCTTTTTTTCGACTGGTCAAGAATTTTAACTGGAATACAATGTCGTCATTTTTGCACCAAAACATGCAAATAGCGTAATTAGTGGTCCAAAAATAAAATGAAAAATTCTTTTGAAAAAAATTTTTTGGGTAAATTTTGTACGAAAATTCTCCTAGTTCTGATTGGTCAAGAATTTAGACCAGAAAGCAATGTTGCCATTTTCGTGCAAAAACTTGTAGATATTAAATTCAGAGGTCTCAAAAACAATTGTAAAATTCTATAGAAAAAAAATATAGAAAAAAGAAAAACTTGTATAATATTTTTCTGAAAATGCCCTTTTGTCTGATAGGTCAAGAATTTTGATAGGAATACAATGTCGTCATTTTTGCACTGAAATGCGCAGATAGCATAATTAGTGGTCCATGAAAAAAATGAAAAATTCTTTTGAAAATTTTTTTTTGGGTAAATTATGTACGAAAATGCCCCTAGTTCCGACTGGTCAAGGATTTAGGCCAGAATGCAATGTTTCCATTTTTGCACGAAATCTTGTTGGTAGTATATTCATTGGTCTAAAAAACAATTGGAAAATTCTATTGAAAAAAAAAAAAAAAACTCGTATAATATTGTACGACAATGTCCTTTTGTTCGTCTGGTTAAGAATTTCAACCAGAATGCAATTTCGCCATTTTTACATGAAAACTTGTACGTTGTTTATTCAGAGATCTCAGAAAAAATTGGAAAATTCTATAGAAAATAAAAATAAAATAAAAATAAAAATAAAAACCTTGTATAATATTTGCTCGAAAATGTCCTCTTGTCCGATTAGTCAAGAATTTTGACAGGAATACAATGTCATCATTTTTGCACCAAAACTAGCTGATAGCGTAATTGGTGGTCCAAGAAAAAAATGAAAAATTCTTAAAAAAAAAAAAAAAGCTAAGTTAATGGATTGTAGGTTGGTAGAATCTCTTTTTGATGAAAATGCTAATAAGTTTACTCGTCTGAAGGAGCTGACTTTGGAAAAAGTTGTTCAAGATGGGAATGCGATATAAGAACTCTTTAACCGCTGCCCTATGCTTGAAGCGTTTTCAATTGATAAGTTCTTGAACGTATATTTTCTTAAGCTTTTTAATCTTTCCAACCTTAAGATGACCAAAATCAATATGGTCAGAATGTTTTACATTAATGAAGCTCCTAATCTATACAGTGAAAATTTCAAAATATGAATGCAAAACAGCAGAAGTCGATCATGTGAAATTTTAACCTCATCCATTTGTCTTATGTCGTAAAAGTCCAAAGTCTCAAGAAGGGGAAATATAGAATTAAGTCGTGTAAGATACATTACATCAAAGCTGTTGTAACCAATTCTAATGACCGCTTCCTTTTTTTTTTGAGCAAGAGACGATATAATTGACCGCTTCCTTAAATTATTGTAAGTAGTACAGATTCAAAACTTAACCTGCGGACTGAATTCCATGTCTTGGACAAAACAGTGGTACGCGCTGCATCTTCAGGGCACATGAAAAACAGAATGTGTCGATGACTCTCTCTGGGCCCACAATAAGCAATATAATACATGGACTAGTTTAGGACAATAATAACACATGACTGGCCCACGAATGGGCAATATCTTAAAACCACATATACAGAAACACTTAGGTTGCGTTTGGTTTAATGTAAATCGAATTCCGAGTGTAAAATGAATGCAAGGGAAAGTGAATTCCTGTAAGGAAAATGAAATCTAGGTGTTTGGTTCTGCAATGAAAAATAGTCTAGAAAACAATTTCCGGTGTTTGGTAACATTCTGAAAATGTTATTTTCCTACAAATTTTACATATTTTCTCAGACATTTTTTCAGCTCCCAAACAAATTTTATAACAGAGAAATTCAAAATATACACTTAACACAACCAAAAATCAAAACCAAAACATCTTTTATTCACAAACTCGGTGAGAGGAGGAGGAAGAAACACCGACCAATACATCTTTTATTCACAAAATCAAAATCAACGAGATCGGTCTTCAGCGGTAGCGATGATCTTTAGCAGCGGCAACGAGATTGGACTTGGGTGGATTGGGTATTGTAGAGGGTGGGTTTGACAGAAGTGTTTCGCCGGCGTGAGGGAGCAACGGATCGAAGATGTTGGAGGTGAGAGGGGCTTCGCCGGTGTGAGGGAGAGTTTTGCCTTGGTGGATCGGGTACATGCAGAGCTCAAAGTGGGCAGAGGTGAGGTTGAGTGGATCAAGTACGGCGGCGCGGCTCGTCAGAGTGTGGGGGACCTCGGACCGGCGTCTGCTCGTTGGAGCTGCGTCTCTCTCTCGTTGGTGCTTGGGGTGGACCTGAAGGGAGATGGGTTTCGAACCCCTGTGCTCTTTCTTCTATGCCGGACCCTCTCTCTCTCTCTCTCTGAGTCCTGGAATTCATTAGAGTGAAATTCATTTTACGGCTGAAGTGGGTATATTTTACAGTCAATGGAAATTATTTTCCGTTTGACTAAATTTTTTATGTGCAACCAAACACACAGCTGGGTGTAAAATATCGTTGCAAAAATGGCAACATTGTATTCCTGTCAAAATTCTTGACCACGGACAAAAGGGCATTTTCGTACAAATATTATACGAGTTTTTTTTTTTTTTTGGATAGAATTTTTCAACTATTTTTGAGACCCCTGAGTATACCATCTACAAGTTTTTGCGCAAAAATGGCGAAATTGCATTCTAGTCGAAATTCTTGACTAGTTGGAACTGGGAGCATTTTCGTACAGAATTTACCCAATTTTTTTTTTTAAAAAGAATTTTTCATTTTTTTCTTGGACCACTAATTACGATATCTCAAAGTTTTGGTGCAAAAATGTCGACATTGTATTCTTGTCAACAAAAGGGCATTTTCGTACAAATTATACACGAGTTTTTTTTTTTTTCATTCTTTATTCTTTTTATCTATTTAATTTTCCACATGTTTCTGAAACCTCTGAATATACTATCTACAAGTTTTTGTGCAAAAAACGTCAACATTGCGTTCCGATCAAGATTCTTGAAAAGTCGGATCCAGGGGCATTTTCGTAAAAAATTCACTCGAGTTTTTTTTTTTTTTTTTTTTTTTTTTTTTTTTTTTTTCACAAGAATTTTTCCAATTGTTTGTTGGACCACTAAATATGCTATCTACATGTTTTGCTGCAAAAATGACAGCATTGTATTCTAGTCAAAATTCTTGACCAGTCGGACAAATGGACATTTTCGTAAAAATTTTATCCAAGTTATTTTTTATTTTCATTTTTTTTTTCTACAGAATTTTCCACGTGTTTCTGAGACCTCTGGATATACTAGCTACAAGTTTTCGTGCAAAAATGGAGACATTGCATTCTGGTCGTAATTCTTGACCTGTCGAAACTAGTGGTATTTTCGAACAAATTTTAAATGAATTTTTTTTTCTTTCAAAAGAATTTCCCGTTTCTTTCATGGACCCGTAAATATGCTATCTGCATGTTTTGCTGCAAAAAATGACGATATTGTACTCTACTCAAAATTTTTGACCAGTTGGACAAAAGGGCATTTTCAGACAAATATTATACGAGTTTTTGTTTTTTATTTTATTTTTATTTTTTCGATAGAATTTTACAATTGTTTCTAAGACCTCTAAATATACTATCTACAAGTTTTCGTGTAAAAATGGGGACATTGCATTCTGGTCGAAATTCTTGACCAATTGGAACTAGGAGCACTTTCGTACGGAATTTACCCAAATTTTTTTTTTTTTGAAAAGAATTTTTCATTTTTTTTCTTGGACCACTAATTACGCTATTTGCAAGTTTTGGAGCAAAAATGTCAACATTATATTTCTGTCAAGATTCTTGACCAGTTGAACAAAAGGGCATTTTCGTACAAATAATACACGAGTTTTTTTTTTTTTTTTTAATTGAATTTTCCACATGTTTCTGAGACCTCTGAATATACAATCTACAAGTTTTCATGCAGAAAACGCCGACATTGCATTCCGATCAAGATTCATGACAAGTCGGATCTAGGGGCATTTTCGTAAAAAATTCACCTGAGTTTTTTTTTGTCTTTCGAAAGAATTTTCCAATTGTTTTTTGGATCACTAAATACATTGTCTGCATGTTTTTCTGCGAAAATGAAAAGATTGTATTCTAGTCAATTTTTGACCAGTCAGACGAATGGGCATTTTCGTAAAAATTTTATCGAAATTATTTTTTTATTTTTATTTATATTTTTTTTCTATTTTCCACTACTTTCTGAGACCTCTGAATAAAGTACCTACAAGTTTTCTTGCAAAAACAAGGAAATTGCATTCTGGTTGTAATTCTTTCCTTGTCGGAACTAGTGGTATTTTCGAACAAATTTTAAATGATTTTTTTTTCTTTCAAAAGAATTTCGCATTTTTTTTCACGGACCCCTAAATATGCTATCTGCATTTTTTGCTGCAAAAACGACGATATTGTATTCTAGTAAAAATTCTTGACCAGTTGGACAAAAGGGCATTTCCGTACAAATTTTATCTGAGTTTTTCATTTTTTTTTTCAATAGAATTTTGGCAATTGTTTCTAAGACCTCTAAATATACTAGCTACAAGTTTTCATGCAAAAATGGTGACATTGCATTCTGGTCAAAATTCTTGACCTGTTGGTACTAGGGGCATTTTTGTACAGAATTTACCCAATTTTTTTTTAAAAGAATTTTAATTTTTTTAATGTACCGCTAAATATGCTTTTTGCATGTTTTGTTGCATAAATGACGACATTGTATTCTAGTCAAAATTCTTGACCAGTCGGACAAAAGGGCATTTTTGTAAAAACAATTTCGAGTAATTTTTTTATTTTTAAATTTTTTTTTTCTATAGAATCTTCCCCTTGTTTGTGAGACCTCTGAATATACAATCTACAAGTTTTTGTGTAAAAATGGAGACATTGCATTCTGTCGTAATTCCTAACTTGTCGGAACTAGTGGTATTTTCGACCAAATTTTGAACGATTTTTTTTTTCTTCCGAAAGAATTTCACGTTTTTTTCATGGACCCCAAAATATGCTATCTTCATGTTTAGCTACAAAACTGACGATATTCTATTCCCGTCAAAATTCTTGTCCAGTCGGACAAAAGGGCATTTACGGACAAATATTATACGAGTTTTTTTTTTTCTTCTATAGAATTTTCCAATTATTTTTGAGAATTCTGAATGTACTATCTACAAGTTTTCACGTAAAAATGATGACATTGCATTCTGGTTGAAATTCTTGACCAGTTGGAACTATGGGCATTTTTGTACAGAATTTACCGAAAAAAAAAATTTAAAAGAGTTTTTCATTTTTTTCCTGGACACCTAAATATGCTATCTACATGTTTTGCTGCAAAAATGACAACATTGTATTCTAGTCAAAATTCTTGACGAGTTAGACAAAAGGTCATTTTTCTAAAAATCTTATCCAAGTTATTTTTTTTCTATAGAGTTTTCCACTTGTTTCTGAAACCTTCGAATATACTATCTACAAGTTTTCGGGGAAAAAATGGAGGCATTGCATTCTGTCGAAATTCTTGACCTGTTGGAACTAGGAGTATTTTCGAACAAATTTAAAACGAATTCTTTTTCCTCTCGAACTAACTTCCCATTTTTTTCTTGGAACGCTAAATATGCTATCTACAAATTTTGCGGCAAAAACGACGATATTGTTTTCCAGTCAAAATTATTGACTAGTTGGCAAAAGGGCATTTTCGTTCAAATTTTTCCAAGTTTTTTTTTTCAATATAATATTCAAATTGTTTCTGCGACCTCTGAATATACCATCCACAAGTTTTCATGCAAAAATGGCGACATTACATTTTGGTCAAAATTCTAGACCAGTTGGAACTAGGAGCATTTTCATGCAGAATTTACCCAAAATTTTTTTCTTTGAAAACAATTTTTCATTTTTTTTCTTGGACCACAAATTATGTTATCAGCAAGTTTCGTTGCAAAAATGACGACATTGTATTTCTGTTGAAATTCTTGACCACGGACAGAAGGGCATTTTCATACAAATATTATAAGAGTTTTTTTTTTTTTTTGGATAGAATTTTACAATTGTTTCTGAGACCTCTAAATATACTATCTACAAGTTTTCATGTAAAAATGGCGACATTGCATTCTGGTCGAAATTCTTGACCAATTGGATCTAGGAGCACTTTCGTACGGAATTTACCCAAATTTTTTTTTTTTGAAAAGAGTTTTTCATTTTTTTCTTGGACCACTAATTATGCTATTTGCAAGTTTTGGTGCAAAAATGTCAACATTATATTTCTGTCAAAATTCTTAACCAGTCGAACAAAAGGGCTTTTTCGTACAAATAATACATGAGTTTTTTTTTTTTATTGAATTTTCCACATGTTTCTGAGACCTCTGAATATACTATATACAAGTTTTCATGCAAAAAACGCCGACATTGCATTCCGATCAAGATTCATGACAAGTCGGATCTAGGGGCATTTTCGTAAAAAATTCACCTGAATTTTTTTTGTCTTTCGAAAGAATTTTCCAATTGTTTTTTGGATCACTAAATACGCTGTCTGCATGTTTTTCTGCGAAAATGACAACATTGTATTCTAGTCAAAATTTTTGACAAGTCGGACAAATGGGCATTTTCGTAAAAATTTTATCCAAATTATTTTATTTTTATTTTTATTAATATTTTTTTTCTATTTTCCACTTTTTTCCGAGACCTCTGAATAAAGTATCTACAAGTTTTCTTGTAAAAACAAGGAAATTGCATTCTGGTTGTAATTCTTGCCTTGTCGGAACTAGTGGTATTTTCGAACAAATTTTAAACGATTTTTTTTTTCTTTCAAAAGAATTTCCCATTTTTTTCATGGACCCCTAAATATTCTATCTGCATGTTTTGCTGCAAAAACGACGGTATTGTATTCTAGTAAAAATTCTTGACCAGTTGGACAAAAGGGCATTTTCGTACAAATTTTATCTGAGTTTTTAATTTTTTTTTTCAATAGAATTTTGGCAATTGTTTCTAAGACCTCTAAATATACTCTCTACAAGTTTTCATGCAAAAATGGTGACATTGCATTCTGGTCAAAATTCTTGACCTGTTGGTACTAGGGGCACTTTTGTACAGAATTTACCCAATTTTTTTAAAAGAATTTTTATTTTTTTAATGTACCGCTAAATATGCTTTTTGCATGTTTTGTTGCATAAATGACGACATTGTATTCTAGTCAAAATTCTTGACCAGTCGGAGAAAAGGGCATTTTTGTAAAAAAAATTTCGAGTAATTTTTTTATTTTTATATATTTTTTTTCTATAGAATCTTCCCCTTGTTTGTGAGACCTCTGAATATACAATCTACAAGTTTTTGTGTAAAAATGGAGACATTGCATTCTGTCGTAATTCCTAACTTGTCGGAACTAGTGGTATTTTCGACCAAATTTTAAACGATTTTCTTTTTCTTCCGAAAGAATTTCACGTTTTTTTCATGGACCCCAAAATATGCTATCTTCATGTTTAGCTACAAAACCGACGATATTCTATTCCCGTCAAAATTCTTGTCCAGTCGGACAAAAGGGCATTTACGGACAAATATTATACGAGCTTTTTTTTTTTTCTTCTATAGAATTTTCCAATTATTTTTGAGAATTCTGAATATACTATCTACAAGTTTTCACGTAAAAATGATGACATTGCATTCTGGTTGAAATTCTTGACCAGTTGGAACTATGGGTATTTTTGTACAAAATTTACCGAAAAAAAAAATTTAAAAGAATTTTTCATTTTTTTCATGGAAACCTAAATATGCTATCTACATGTTTTGCTGCAAAAATGACAACATTGTATTCTAGTCAAAATTCTTGACGAGTTAGACTAAAGGTCATTTTTCTAAAAATCTTATCCAAGTTATTTTTTTTCTATAGAGTTTTCAACTTGTTTCTGAAACCTTCGAATATACTATCTACAAGTTTTCGGGGAAAAAATGGAGGCATTGCATTCTGTCGAAATTCTTGACCCGTTGGAACTAGGAGTATTTTCGAACAAATTTTAAACGAATTTTTTTTCTTCTCGAAATAACTTCCCATTTTTTTCTTGGAACACTAAATATGCTATCTGCAAATTTTGCGGCAAAAACAACGATATTGTTTTCCAGTCAAAATTCTTGACTAGTTGGCAAAAGGGCATTTTCGATCAAATTTTTTCCGATTTTTTTTTTTTCAATATAATATTCCAATTGTTTCTGCGACCTCTGAATATACCATCTACAAGTTTTCATGCAAAAATGGCGACATTACATTCTGGTCAAAATTCTAGACCAGTTGGAACTGGGAGCATTTTCATGCAAAATTTACACAAAATTTTTTTCTTTCAAAACAATTTTTCAATTTTTTTTTGGACCACAAATTATGCTATCAGCAAGTTTCGTTGCAAAAATGACGACATTGTATTTCTGTTAAAATTCTTGACCACGGACAGAAGGGCATTTTCATACAAATATTATACGAGTTTTTTTTTTTTGTTTTTTTTTTTTCGATAGAATTTTGCAATTGTTTCTGAGACCTCTAAACATACTATCTACAAGTTTTCGTGTAAAAATGGCGACATTGCATTCTGGTCGAAATTCTTGACCAATTGGAACTAGGAGCACTTTCGTACGGAATTTACCCAAATTTTTTTTTTTTGAAAAGAATTTTTCATTTTTTTCATGGACCACTAATTACGCTATTTGCAAATTTTGGAGCAAAAATGTCAACATTATATTTCTGTCAAAATTCTTAACCAGTCGAACAAAAGGGCATTTTCGTACAAATAATACACGAGTTTTTTTTTTTTATTTTTTTTATTGAATTTTCCACATGTTTCTGAGACCTCTGAATATACTATATACAAGTTTTCATGCAAAAAACGCCGACATTGCATTCCGATCAAGATTCATGACAAGTCAGATCTAGGGGCGTTTTCGTAAAAAATTCACCTGAATTTTTTTTTTCTTTCGAAAGAATTTTCCAATTGTTTTTTGGATCACTAAATACGCTGCCTGCATGTTTTTCTACGAAAATGACAACATTGTGTTCTAGTAAAACGTTTTGACAAGTCGGACAAATGGGCATTTTCGTAAAAATTTTATCCAAATTATTTTATTTTTATTTTTATTCATATTTTTTTTCTATTTTCCACTTGTTTCCGAGACCTCTGAATAAAGTATCTACAAGTTTTCTTGTAAAAACAAGGAAATTGCATTCTGGTTGTAATTCTTGCCTTGTCGGAACTAGTGGTATTTTCGAACAAATTTTAAATGATTTTTTTTTTCTTTCAAAAGAATTTCCCATTTTTTTCATGGACCCCTCAATATGCTATCTGCATGTTTTGCTGCAAAAATGACGGTATTGTATTCTAGTAAAAATTCTTGACCAGTTGGACAAAAGGGCATTTTAGTACAAATTTTATTTGAGTTTTTCATTTTTTTTTTCAATAGAATTTTGGCAATTGTTTCTAAGACTTCTAAATATACTCTCTACAAGTTTTCATGCAAAAATGGTGACATTGCATTCTGGTCAAAATTCTTGACCTGTTGGTACTAGGGGCACTTTTGTACAGAATTTACCCAATTTTTTTTTTCAAAGAATTTTTATTTTTTTAATGTACCGCTAAATGTTCTTTCTGCATGTTTTGTGGCATAAACGACGACATTGTATTCTAGTCAAAATTCTTGACCAGTCGGACAAAAGGGCATTTTTGTAAAAAAAATTTCGAGTAATTTTTATATTTTTATATTTTCTTTTTCTATAGAATCTACCCCTTGTTTGTGAGACCTCTGAATGTACAATCTACGAGTTTTCGTGCAAAAATGGAGACATTGCATTCTGTCGTAATTCCTAACTTGTCGGAACTAGTGGTATTTTCGACCAAATTTTAAACGATTTTTTTTTCTTCCGAAAGAATTTCACGTTTTTTCCATGGACCCTAAAATATGCTATCTTCATGTTTAGCTACAAAAACGACGATATTGTATTCCCGTCAAAATTCTTGTCCAGTCGGACAAAAGGGCATTTACGGACAAATATTATACGAGTTCTTTTTTTTCTTCTATAGAATTTTCCAACTATTTTTGAGAACTCTGAATCTACTATCAACAAGTTTTCACGTAAAAATGATGACATTGCATTCTGGTTGAAATTCTTGACCAGTTGGAACTATGGGCATTTTTGTACAGAATTTACCGAAAAAAAAAATTTAAAAGAGTTTTTCATTTTTTTCATGGACACCTAAATATGCTATCTACATGTTTTGCTGCAAAAATGACAACATTGTATTCTAGTCAAAATTCTTGACGAGTTAGACAAAAGGTCATTTTTCTAAAAATCTTATCCAAGTTATTTTTTTTCTATAGAGTTTTCCACTTGTTTCTAAAACCTTTGAATATACTATCTACAAGTTTTCGGGGAAAAAATGGAGGCATTGCATTCTGTCGAAATTCTTGACCTGTTGGAACTAGGAGTATTTTCGAACAAATTTTAAACGAATTTTTTTTCCTCTCAAACTAACTTCCCATTTTTTTTTGGAACACTAAATATGCTATCTGCAAATTTTGTGGCAAAAACGACGATATTGTTTTCCAGTCAAAATTCTTAACTAGTTGGCTAAAGGGCATTTTCGTTCAAATTTTTTTCGAGTTTTTTTTTCAATATAATATTCCAATTGTTTCTGTGACCTCTGAATATACCATCTACAAGTTTTCATGCAAAAATGGCGACATTACATTCTGGTCAAAATTCTAGACCAGTTGGAACTAGGAGCATTTTCATGCAGAATTTACCCAAAATTTTTTTCTTTCAAAACAATTTTTCATTTTTTTTCTCGGACCACAAATTATGCTATCAACAAGTTTCGTTGCAAAAATGACGACATTGTATTTCTGTTAAAATTCTTGACCACGGACAGAAGGGCATTTTCATACAAATATTATAAGAGTTTTTTTTTTTTTTTTGATAGAATTTTGCAATTGTTTCTGAGAACTCTAAATATACAATCTACAAGTTTTCATGTAAAAATGGCGACATTGCATTTTGGTCGAAATTCTTGACCAATTGGAACTAGGAGCACTTTCGTACGGAATTTACCCAAATTTTTTTTTTTTGAAAAGAGTTTTTCATTTTTTTCTTTGACCACTAATTACGCTATTTGCAAGTTTTGGTGCAAAAATGTCAACATTATATTTCTGTCAAAATTCTTAACCAGTCGAACAAAAGGGCATTTTCGTACAACTAATACACGAGTTTTTTTTTTTTTATTGAATTTTCCACTTGTTTCTGAGACCTCTGAATATACTATATACAAGTTTTCATGCAAAAAACGCCGACATTGCATTCCGATCAAGATTCATGACAAGTCGGATCTAGGGGCATTTTCGTAAAAAATTCACCTGAATTTTTTTTGTCTTTCGAAAGAATTTTCCAATTGTTTTTTGGATCACTAAATATGCTGTCTGCATGTTTTTCTGCGAAAATGACAACATTGTATTCTAGTAAAAATTTTTGCCCAGTCGGACAAATGGGCATTTTCGTAAAAATTTTATCCAAATTATTATTTTTATTCATATTTTTTTTTTCTATTTTCCACTTGTTTCCGAGACCTCTGAATAAAGTATCTACAAGTTTTCTTGTAAAAACAAGGAAATTGCATTCTGGTTGTAATTCTTGCCTTGTCGGAACTAGTGGTATTTTCGAACAAATTTTAAATGATTTTTTTTTTTCTTTCAAAAGAATTTCCCATTTTTTTCATGGACCCCTAAATATGCTATCTGCATGTTTTGCTGCAAAAACGACGGTATTGTATTCTAGTAAAAATTCTTGACCAGTTGGACAAAAGGGCATTTTCGTACAAATTTTATCTGAGTTTTTCATTTTTTTTTTCAATAGAATTTTGGCAATTGTTTCTAAGACCTCTAAATATACTCTCTACAAGTTTTCATGCAAAAATGGTGACATTGCATTCTGGTCAAAATTCTTGACCTGTTGGTACTAGGGGCATTTTTGTACAGAATTTACCCAATTTTTTTTTCAAAGAATTTTTATTTTTTTAATGTACCGCTAAATGTGCTTTCTGCATGTTTTGTGGCATAAACGACGACATTGTATTCTAGTCAAAATTCTTGACCAGTCGGACAAAAGGGCATTTTTGTAAAAAAAATTTCGAGTAATTTTTATATTTTTATATTTTCTTTTTCTATAGAATCTTCCCCTTGTTTGTGAGACCTCTGAATATACAATCTACGAGTTTTCGTGCAAAAATGGAGACATTGCATTCTGTCGTAATTCCTAACTTGTCGGAACTAGTGGTATTTTCGACCAAATTTTAAACGATTTTTTTTTCTTCCGAAAGAATTTCACGTTTTTTCCATGGACCCTAAAATATGCTATCTTCATGTTTAGCTACAAAAACGACGATATTGTATTCCCGTCAAAATTCTTGTCCAGTCGGACAAAAGGGCATTTACGGACAAATATTATACGAGTTCTTTTTTTTCTTCTATGGAATTTTCCAACTATTTTTGAGAACTCTGAATCTACTATCAACAAGTTTTCACGTAAATATGATGACATTGCATTCTGGTTGAAATTCTTGACCAGTTGGAACTATGGGCATTTTTGTACAGAATTTACCGAAAAAAAAAATTTAAAAGAGTTTTTCATTTTTTTCATGGACACCTAAATATGCTATCTACATGTTTTGCTGCAAAAATGACAACATTGTATTCTAGTCAAAATTCTTGACGAGTTAGACAAAAGGTCATTTTTCTAAAAATCTTATCCAAGTTATTTTTTTTCTATAGAGTTTTCCACTTGTTTCTCAAACCTTTGAATATACTATCTACAAGTTTTCGGGGAAAAAATGGAGGCATTGCATTCTGTCGAAATTCTTGACCTGTTGGAACTAGGAGTATTTTCGAACAAATTTTAAACGAATTTTTTTTCCTCTCAAACTAACTTCCCATTTTTTTTTGGAACACTAAATATGCTATCTGCAAATTTTGTGGCAAAAACGACGATATTGTTTTCCAGTCAAAATTCTTAACTAGTTGGCTAAAGGGCATTTTCGTTCAAATTTTTTTCGAGTTTTTTTTTCAATATAATATTCCAATTGTTTCTGTGACCTCTGAATATACCATCTACAAGTTTTCATGCAAAAATGGCGACATTACATTCTGGTCAAAATTCTAGACCAGTTGGAACTAGGAGCATTTTCATGCAGAATTTACCCAAAATTTTTTTCTTTCAAAACAATTTTTCATTTTTTTTCTCGGACCACAAATTATGCTATCAACAAGTTTCGTTGCAAAAATGACGACATTGTATTTCTGTTAAAATTCTTGACCACGGACAGAAGGGCATTTTCATACAAATATTATAAGAGTTTTTTTTTTTTTTTTGATAGAATTTTGCAATTGTTTCTGAGAACTCTAAATATACAATCTACAAGTTTTCATGTAAAAATGGCGACATTGCATTTTGGTCGAAATTCTTGACCAATTGGAACTAGGAGCACTTTCGTACGGAATTTACCCAAATTTTTTTTTTTTGAAAAGAGTTTTTCATTTTTTTCTTTGACCACTAATTACGCTATTTGCAAGTTTTGGTGCAAAAATGTCAACATTATATTTCTGTCAAAATTCTTAACCAGTCGAACAAAAGGGCATTTTCGTACAACTAATACACGAGTTTTTTTTTTTTTATTGAATTTTCCACTTGTTTCTGAGACCTCTGAATATACTATATACAAGTTTTCATGCAAAAAACGCCGACATTGCATTCCGATCAAGATTCATGACAAGTCGGATCTAGGGGCATTTTCGTAAAAAATTCACCTGAATTTTTTTTGTCTTTCGAAAGAATTTTCCAATTGTTTTTTGGATCACTAAATATGCTGTCTGCATGTTTTTCTGCGAAAATGACAACATTGTATTCTAGTAAAAATTTTTGCCCAGTCGGACAAATGGGCATTTTCGTAAAAATTTTATCCAAATTATTATTTTTATTCATATTTTTTTTTTCTATTTTCCACTTGTTTCCGAGACCTCTGAATAAAGTATCTACAAGTTTTCTTGTAAAAACAAGGAAATTGCATTCTGGTTGTAATTCTTGCCTTGTCGGAACTAGTGGTATTTTCGAACAAATTTTAAATGATTTTTTTTTTTCTTTCAAAAGAATTTCCCATTTTTTTCATGGACCCCTAAATATGCTATCTGCATGTTTTGCTGCAAAAACGACGGTATTGTATTCTAGTAAAAATTCTTGACCAGTTGGACAAAAGGGCATTTTCGTACAAATTTTATCTGAGTTTTTCATTTTTTTTTTCAATAGAATTTTGGCAATTGTTTCTAAGACCTCTAAATATACTCTCTACAAGTTTTCATGCAAAAATGGTGACATTGCATTCTGGTCAAAATTCTTGACCTGTTGGTACTAGGGGCATTTTTGTACAGAATTTACCCAATTTTTTTTTCAAAGAATTTTTATTTTTTTAATGTACCGCTAAATGTGCTTTCTGCATGTTTTGTGGCATAAACGACGACATTGTATTCTAGTCAAAATTCTTGACCAGTCGGACAAAAGGGCATTTTTGTAAAAAAAATTTCGAGTAATTTTTATATTTTTATATTTTCTTTTTCTATAGAATCTTCCCCTTGTTTGTGAGACCTCTGAATATACAATCTACGAGTTTTCGTGCAAAAATGGAGACATTGCATTCTGTCGTAATTCCTAACTTGTCGGAACTAGTGGTATTTTCGACCAAATTTTAAACGATTTTTTTTTCTTCCGAAAGAATTTCACGTTTTTTCCATGGACCCTAAAATATGCTATCTTCATGTTTAGCTACAAAAACGACGATATTGTATTCCCGTCAAAATTCTTGTCCAGTCGGACAAAAGGGCATTTACGGACAAATATTATACGAGTTCTTTTTTTTCTTCTATGGAATTTTCCAACTATTTTTGAGAACTCTGAATCTACTATCAACAAGTTTTCACGTAAATATGATGACATTGCATTCTGGTTGAAATTCTTGACCAGTTGGAACTATGGGCATTTTTGTACAGAATTTACCGAAAAAAAAAATTTAAAAGAGTTTTTCATTTTTTTCATGGACACCTAAATATGCTATCTACATGTTTTGCTGCAAAAATGACAACATTGTATTCTAGTCAAAATTCTTGACGAGTTAGACAAAAGGTCATTTTTCTAAAAATCTTATCCAAGTTATTTTTTTTCTATAGAGTTTTCCACTTGTTTCTCAAACCTTTGAATATACTATCTACAAGTTTTCGGGGAAAAAATGGAGGCATTGCATTCTGTCGAAATTCTTGACCTGTTGGAACTAGGAGTATTTTCGAACAAATTTTAAACGAATTTTTTTTCCTCTCAAACTAACTTCCCATTTTTTTTTGGAACACTAAATATGCTATCTGCAAATTTTGTGGCAAAAACGACGATATTGTTTTCCAGTCAAAATTCTTAACTAGTTGGCTAAAGGGCATTTTCGTTCAAATTTTTTTCGAGTTTTTTTTTCAATATAATATTCCAATTGTTTCTGTGACCTCTGAATATACCATCTACAAGTTTTCATGCAAAAATGGCGACATTACATTCTGGTCAAAATTCTAGACCAGTTGGAACTAGGAGCATTTTCATGCAGAATTTACCCAAAATTTTTTTCTTTCAAAACAATTTTTCATTTTTTTTCTCGGACCACAAATTATGCTATCAACAAGTTTCGTTGCAAAAATGACGACATTGTATTTCTGTTAAAATTCTTGACCACGGACAGAAGGGCATTTTCATACAAATATTATAAGAGTTTTTTTTTTTTTTTTGATAGAATTTTGCAATTGTTTCTGAGAACTCTAAATATACAATCTACAAGTTTTCATGTAAAAATGGCGACATTGCATTTTGGTCGAAATTCTTGACCAATTGGAACTAGGAGCACTTTCGTACGGAATTTACCCAAATTTTTTTTTTTTGAAAAGAGTTTTTCATTTTTTTCTTTGACCACTAATTACGCTATTTGCAAGTTTTGGTGCAAAAATGTCAACATTATATTTCTGTCAAAATTCTTAACCAGTCGAACAAAAGGGCATTTTCGTACAAATAATACACAAGTTTTTTTTTTTTTTTTTGAATTTTCCACTTGTTTCTGAGACCTCTGAATATACTATATACAAGTTTCCATGCAAAAAACGCCGACATTGCATTCCGATCAAGATTCATGACAAGTCGGATCTACGGGCATTTTCGTAAAAAATTCACCTGAATTTTTTTTGTCTTTCGAAAGAATTTTCCAATTGTTTTTTGGATCACTAAATATGCTGTCTGCATGTTTTTCTGCGAAAATGACAACATTGTATTCTAGTCAAAATTTTTGACCAGTCGGACAAATGGGCATTTTCGTAAAAATTTTATCCAAATTATTATTTTTATTCATATTTTTTTTTCTATTTTCAACTTGTTTCTGAGACCTCTGAATAAAGTATCTACAAGTTTTCTTGTAAAAACAAGGAAATTGCATTCTGGTTGTAATTCTTGCCTTGTCGGAACTAGTGGTATTTTCGAACAAATTTTAAATGATTTTTTTTTCTTTCAAAAGAATTTCCCATTTTTTTCATGGACCCCTAAATATGCTATCTGCATGTTTTGCTGCAAAAACGACGGTATTGTATTCTAGTAAAAATTCTTGACCAGTCGGACAAAAGGGCATTTTTGTAAAAAAAATTTCGAGTAATTTTTATATTTTTATATTTTCTTTTTCTATAGAATCTTCCCCTTGTTTGTGAGACCTCTGAATATACAATCTACGAGTTTTCGTGCAAAAATGGAGACATTGCATTCTGTCGTAATTCCTAACTTGTCGGAACTAGTGGTATTTTTGACCAAATTTTAAACGATTTTTTTTTCTTCCAAAAGAATTTCACGTTTTTTTCATGGACCCTAAAATATGCTATCTTCATGTTTAGCTACAAAAACGACGATATTGTATTCCCGTCAAAATTCTTGTCCAGTCGGACAAAAGGGCATTTACGGACAAATATTATACGAGTTCTTTTTTTTCTTCTATAGAATTTTCCAACTATTTTTGAGAACTCTGAATCTACTATCAACAAGTTTTCACGTAAAAATGATGACATTGCATTCTTGTTGAAATTCTTGACCAGTTGGAACTATGGGCATTTTTGTACAGAATTTACCGAAAAAAAAAATTTAAAAGAGTTTTTCATTTTTTTCATGGACACCTAAATATGCTATCTACATGTTTTGCTGCAAAAATGACAACATTGTATTCTAGTCAAAATTCTTGACGAGTTAGACAAAAGGTCATTTTTCTAAAAATCTTATCCAAGTTATTTTTTTTCTATAGAGTTTTCCACTTGTTTCTGAAACCTTTGAATATACTATCTACAAGTTTTCGGGGAAAAAATGGAGGCATTGCATTCTGTCGAAATTCTTGACCTGTTGGAACTAGGAGTATTTTCGAACAAATTTTAAACGAATTTTTTTTCCTCTCGAACTAACTTCCCATTTTTTTCTTGGAACACTAAATATGCTATCTGCAAATTTTGTGGCAAAAACGACGATATTGTTTTCCAGTCAAAATTCTTAACTAGTTGGCTGAAGGGCATTTTCGTTCAAATTTTTTCCGAGTTTTTTTTTCTATATAATGTTCCAATTGTTTCTGTGACCTCTGAATATACCATCTACAAGTTTTCATGCAAAAATGGCGACATTACATTCTGGTCAAAATTCTAGACCAGTTGGAACAAGGAGCATTTTCATGCAGAATTTACCCAAAATTTTTTTCTTTCAAAACAATTTTTCATTTTTTTCTTGGACCACTAATTACGCTATTTCCAAGTTTTGGTGCAAAAATGTCAACATTATATTTCTGTCAAAATTCTTAACCAGCCGAACAAAAGGGCATTTTCGTACAAATAATACACGAGTTTTTTTTTTTTTTTTTATTGAATTTTCCATATGTTTCTGAGATCTCTGAATATACTATATACAAGTTTTCATGCAAAAAACGCCGACATTGCATTCCAATCAAGATTCATGACAAGTCGGATCTAGGGGCATTTTCGTAAAAAATTCACCTGAATTTTTTTTGTCTTTCGAAAGAATTTTCCAATTGTTTTTTGGATCACTAAATATGCAGTCTGCATGTTTTTCTGCGAAAATGACAACATTGTATTCTAGTCAAAATTTTTGACCAGTCGGACAAATGGGCATTTTTGTAAAAATTTTATCCAAATTATTATTTTTTATTATTTTTATTCATATTTTTTTTTCTATTTTCCACTTGTTTCTGAGACCTCTGAATAAAGTATCTACAAGTTTTCTTGTAAAAACAAGGAAATTGCATTCTGGTTGTAATTCTTGCCTTGTCGGAACTAGTGGTATTTTCGAAAAAATTTTAAATGATTTTTTTTTCTTTCAGAAGAATTTCCGATTTTTTTCATGGACCCCTAAATATGCTATCTGCATGTTTTGCTGCAAAAACGACGGTATTGTATTCTAGTAAAAATTCTTGACCAGTTGGACAAAAGGGCATTTTCGTACAAATTTTATCTGAGTTTTTCATTTTTTTTTTCAATAGAATTTTGGCAATTGTTTCTAAGACCTCTAAATATACTCTCTACAAGTTTTCATGCAAAAATGGTGACATTGCATTCTGGTCAAAATTCTTGACCTGTTGGTACTAGGGGCATTTTTGTACAGAATTTACCCAATTTTTTTTTCAAAGAATTTTTATTTTTTTAATGTACCGCTAAATGTGCTTTCTGCATGTTTTGTGGCATAAACGACGACATTGTATTCTAGTCAAAATTCTTGACCAGTCGGACAAAAGGGCATTTTTGTAAAAAAAATTTCGAGTAATTTTTATATTTTTATATTTTCTTTTTCTATAGAATCTTCCCCTTGTTTGTGAGACCTCTGAATATACAATCTACGAGTTTTCGTGCAAAAATGGAGACATTGCATTCTGTCGTAATTCCTAACTTGTCGGAACTAGTGGTATTTTTGACCAAATTTTAAACGATTTTTTTTTCTTCCAAAAGAATTTCACGTTTTTTTCATGGACCCTAAAATATGCTATCTTCATGTTTAGCTACAAAAACGACGATATTGTATTCCCGTCAAAATTCTTGTCCAGTCGGACAAAAGGGCATTTACGGACAAATATTATACGAGTTCTTTTTTTTCTTCTATAGAATTTTCCAACTATTTTTGAGAACTCTGAATCTACTATCAACAAGTTTTCACGTAAAAATGATGACATTGCATTCTTGTTGAAATTCTTGACCAGTTGGAACTATGGGCATTTTTGTACAGAATTTACCGAAAAAAAAAATTTAAAAGAGTTTTTCATTTTTTTCATGGACACCTAAATATGCTATCTACATGTTTTGCTGCAAAAATGACAACATTGTATTCTAGTCAAAATTCTTGACGAGTTAGACAAAAGGTCATTTTTCTAAAAATCTTATCCAAGTTATTTTTTTTCTATAGAGTTTTCCACTTGTTTCTGAAACCTTTGAATATACTATCTACAAGTTTTCGGGGAAAAAATGGAGGCATTGCATTCTGTCGAAATTCTTGACCTGTTGGAACTAGGAGTATTTTCGAACAAATTTTAAACGAATTTTTTTTCCTCTCGAACTAACTTCCCATTTTTTTCTTGGAACACTAAATATGCTATCTGCAAATTTTGTGGCAAAAACGACGATATTGTTTTCCAGTCAAAATTCTTAACTAGTTGGCTGAAGGGCATTTTCGTTCAAATTTTTTCCGAGTTTTTTTTTCTATATAATGTTCCAATTGTTTCTGTGACCTCTGAATATACCATCTACAAGTTTTCATGCAAAAATGGCGACATTACATTCTGGTCAAAATTCTAGACCAGTTGGAACAAGGAGCATTTTCATGCAGAATTTACCCAAAATTTTTTTCTTTCAAAACAATTTTTCATTTTTTTCTTGGACCACTAATTACGCTATTTCCAAGTTTTGGTGCAAAAATGTCAACATTATATTTCTGTCAAAATTCTTAACCAGCCGAACAAAAGGGCATTTTCGTACAAATAATACACGAGTTTTTTTTTTTTTTTTTATTGAATTTTCCATATGTTTCTGAGATCTCTGAATATACTATATACAAGTTTTCATGCAAAAAACGCCGACATTGCATTCCAATCAAGATTCATGACAAGTCGGATCTAGGGGCATTTTCGTAAAAAATTCACCTGAATTTTTTTTGTCTTTCGAAAGAATTTTCCAATTGTTTTTTGGATCACTAAATATGCAGTCTGCATGTTTTTCTGCGAAAATGACAACATTGTATTCTAGTCAAAATTTTTGACCAGTCGGACAAATGGGCATTTTTGTAAAAATTTTATCCAAATTATTATTTTTTATTATTTTTATTCATATTTTTTTTTCTATTTTCCACTTGTTTCTGAGACCTCTGAATAAAGTATCTACAAGTTTTCTTGTAAAAACAAGGAAATTGCATTCTGGTTGTAATTCTTGCCTTGTCGGAACTAGTGGTATTTTCGAAAAAATTTTAAATGATTTTTTTTTCTTTCAGAAGAATTTCCGATTTTTTTCATGGACCCCTAAATATGCTATCTGCATGTTTTGCTGCAAAAACGACGGTATTGTATTCTAGTAAAAATTCTTGACCAGTTGGACAAAAGGGCATTTTCGTACAAATTTTATCTGAGTTTTTCATTTTTTTTTTCAATAGAATTTTGGCAATTGTTTCTAAGATCTCTAAATATACTCTCTACAAGTTTTCATGCAAAAATGGTGACATTGCATTCTGGTCAAAATTCTTGACCTGTTGGTACTAGGGGCATTTTTGTACAGAATTTACCCAATTTTTTTTTCAAAGAATTTTTATTTTTTTAATGTACCGCTAAATGTGCTTTCTGCATGTTTTGTGGCATAAACGACGACATTGTATTCTAGTCAAAATTCTTGACCAGTCGGACAAAAGGGCATTTTTGTAAAAAAAATTTCGAGTAATTTTTATATTTTTATATTTTCTTTTTCTATAGAATCTTCCCCTTGTTTGTGAGACCTCTGAATATACAATCTACGAGTTTTCGTGCAAAAATGGAGACATTGCATTCTGTCGTAATTCCTAACTTGTCGGAACTAGTGGTATTTTTGACCAAATTTTAAACGATTTTTTTTTCTTCCAAAAGAATTTCACGTTTTTTTCATGGACCCTAAAATATGCTATCTTCATGTTTAGCTACAAAAATGACGATATTGTATTCCCGTCAAAATTCTTGTCCAGTCGGACAAAAGGGCATTTACGGACAAATATTATACGAGTTCTTTTTTTTCTTCTATAGAATTTTCCAACTATTTTTGAGAACTCTGAATCTACTATCAACAAGTTTTCACGTAAAAATGATGACATTGCATTCTTGTTGAAATTCTTGACCAGTTGGAACTATGGGCATTTTTGTACAGAATTTACCGAAAAAAAAAAAATTTAAAAGAGTTTTTCATTTTTTTCATGGACACCTAAATATGCTATCTACATGTTTTGCTGCAAAAATGACAACATTGTATTCTAGTCAAAATTCTTGACGAGTTAGACAAAAGGTCATTTTTCTAAAAATCTTATCCAAGTTATTTTTTTTCTATAGAGTTTTCCACTTGTTTCTGAAACCTTTGAATATACTATCTACAAGTTTTCGGGGAAAAAATGGAGGCATTGCATTCTGTCGAAATTCTTGACCTGTTGGAACTAGGAGTATTTTCGAACAAATTTTAAACGAATTTTTTTTCCTCTCGAACTAACTTCCCATTTTTTTCTTGGAACACTAAATATGCTATCTGCAAATTTTGTGGCAAAAACGACGATATTGTTTTCCAGTCAAAATTCTTAACTAGTTGGCTGAAGGGCATTTTCGTTCAAATTTTTTCCGAGTTTTTTTTTCTATATAATGTTCCAATTGTTTCTGTGACCTCTGAATATACCATCTACAAGTTTTCATGCAAAAATGGCGACATTACATTCTGGTCAAAATTCTAGACCAGTTGGAACAAGGAGCATTTTCATGCAGAATTTACCCAAAATTTTTTTCTTTCAAAACAATTTTTCATTTTTTTCTTGGACCACTAATTACGCTATTTCCAAGTTTTGGTGCAAAAATGTCAACATTATATTTCTGTCAAAATTCTTAACCAGCCGAACAAAAGGGCATTTTCGTACAAATAATACACGAGTTTTTTTTTTTTTTTTTATTGAATTTTCCATATGTTTCTGAGATCTCTGAATATACTATATACAAGTTTTCATGCAAAAAACGCCGACATTGCATTCCAATCAAGATTCATGACAAGTCGGATCTAGGGGCATTTTCGTAAAAAATTCACCTGAATTTTTTTTGTCTTTCGAAAGAATTTTCCAATTGTTTTTTGGATCACTAAATATGCAGTCTGCATGTTTTTCTGCGAAAATGACAACATTGTATTCTAGTCAAAATTTTTGACCAGTCGGACAAATGGGCATTTTTGTAAAAATTTTATCCAAATTATTATTTTTTATTATTTTTATTCATATTTTTTTTTCTATTTTCCACTTGTTTCTGAGACCTCTGAATAAAGTATCTACAAGTTTTCTTGTAAAAACAAGGAAATTGCATTCTGGTTGTAATTCTTGCCTTGTCGGAACTAGTGGTATTTTCGAAAAAATTTTAAATGATTTTTTTTTCTTTCAGAAGAATTTCCGATTTTTTTCATGGACCCCTAAATATGCTATCTGCATGTTTTGCTGCAAAAACGACGGTATTGTATTCTAGTAAAAATTCTTGACCAGTTGGACAAAAGGGCATTTTCGTACAAATTTTATCTGAGTTTTTCATTTTTTTTTTCAATAGAATTTTGGCAATTGTTTCCAAGACCTCTAAATATACTCTCTACAAGTTTTCATGCAAAAATGGTGACATTGCATTCTGGTCAAAATTCTTGACCTGTTGGTACTAGGGGCATTTTTGTACAGAATTTACCCAATTTTTTTTTCAAAGAATTTTTATTTTTTTAATGTACCGCTAAATGTGCTTTCTGCATGTTTTGTGGCATAAACGACGACATTGTATTCTAGTCAAAATTCTTGACCAGTCGGACAAAAGGGCATTTTTGTAAAAAAAATTTCGAGTAATTTTTATATTTTTATATTTTCTTTTTCTATAGAATCTTCCCCTTGTTTGTGAGACCTCTGAATATACAATCTACGAGTTTTCGTGCAAAAATGGAGACATTGCATTCTGTCGTAATTCCTAACTTGTCGGAACTAGTGGTATTTTTGACCAAATTTTAAACGATTTTTTTTTCTTCCAAAAGAATTTCACGTTTTTTTCATGGACCCTAAAATATGCTATCTTCATGTTTAGCTACAAAAACGACGATATTGTATTCCCGTCAAAATTCTTGTCCAGTCGGACAAAAGGGCATTTACGGACAAATATTATACGAGTTCTTTTTTTTCTTCTATAGAATTTTCCAACTATTTTTGAGAACTCTGAATCTACTATCAACAAGTTTTCACGTAAAAATGATGACATTGCATTCTTGTTGAAATTCTTGACCAGTTGGAACTATGGGCATTTTTGTACAGAATTTACCGAAAAAAAAAATTTAAAAGAGTTTTTCATTTTTTTCATGGACACCTAAATATGCTATCTACATGTTTTGCTGCAAAAATGACAACATTGTATTCTAGTCAAAATTCTTGACGAGTTAGACAAAAGGTCATTTTTCTAAAAATCTTATCCAAGTTATTTTTTTTCTATAGAGTTTTCCACTTGTTTCTGAAACCTTTGAATATACTATCTACAAGTTTTCGGGGAAAAAATGGAGGCATTGCATTCTGTCGAAATTCTTGACCTGTTGGAACTAGGAGTATTTTCGAACAAATTTTAAACGAATTTTTTTTCCTCTCGAACTAACTTCCCATTTTTTTCTTGGAACACTAAATATGCTATCTGCAAATTTTGTGGCAAAAACGACGATATTGTTTTCCAGTCAAAATTCTTAACTAGTTGGCTGAAGGGCATTTTCGTTCAAATTTTTTCCGAGTTTTTTTTTCTATATAATGTTCCAATTGTTTCTGTGACCTCTGAATATACCATCTACAAGTTTTCATGCAAAAATGGCGACATTACATTCTGGTCAAAATTCTAGACCAGTTGGAACAAGGAGCATTTTCATGCAGAATTTACCCAAAATTTTTTTCTTTCAAAACAATTTTTCATTTTTTTCTTGGACCACTAATTACGCTATTTCCAAGTTTTGGTGCAAAAATGTCAACATTATATTTCTGTCAAAATTCTTAACCAGCCGAACAAAAGGGCATTTTCGTACAAATAATACACGAGTTTTTTTTTTTTTTTTTTTTTTGAATTTTCCATATGTTTCTGAGATCTCTGAATATACTATATACAAGTTTTCATGCAAAAAACGCCGACATTGCATTCCAATCAAGATTCATGACAAGTCGGATCTAGGGGCATTTTCGTAAAAAATTCACCTGAATTTTTTTTGTCTTTCGAAAGAATTTTCCAATTGTTTTTTGGATCACTAAATATGCAGTCTGCATGTTTTTCTGCGAAAATGACAACATTGTATTCTAGTCAAAATTTTTGACCAGTCGGACAAATGGGCATTTTTGTAAAAATTTTATCCAAATTATTATTTTTTATTATTTTTATTCATATTTTTTTTTCTATTTTCCACTTGTTTCTGAGACCTCTGAATAAAGTATCTACAAGTTTTCTTGTAAAAACAAGGAAATTGCATTCTGGTTGTAATTCTTGCCTTGTCGGAACTAGTGGTATTTTCGAAAAAATTTTAAATGATTTTTTTTTCTTTCAGAAGAATTTCCGATTTTTTTCATGGACCCCTAAATATGCTATCTGCATGTTTTGCTGCAAAAACGACGGTATTGTATTCTAGTAAAAATTCTTGACCAGTTGGACAAAAGGGCATTTTCGTACAAATTTTATCTGAGTTTTTCATTTTTTTTTTCAATAGAATTTTGGCAATTGTTTCTAAGACCTCTAAATATACTCTCTACAAGTTTTCATGCAAAAATGGTGACATTGCATTCTGGTCAAAATTCTTGACCTGTTGGTACTAGGGGCATTTTTGTACAGAATTTACCCAATTTTTTTTTCAAAGAATTTTTATTTTTTTAATGTACCGCTAAATGTGCTTTCTGCATGTTTTGTGGCATAAACGACGACATTGTATTCTAGTCAAAATTCTTGACCAGTCGGACAAAAGGGCATTTTTGTAAAAAAAATTTCGAGTAATTTTTATATTTTTATATTTTCTTTTTCTATAGAATCTTCCCCTTGTTTGTGAGACCTCTGAATATACAATCTACGAGTTTTCGTGCAAAAATGGAGACATTGCATTCTGTCGTAATTCCTAACTTGTCGGAACTAGTGGTATTTTTGACCAAATTTTAAACGATTTTTTTTTCTTCCAAAAGAATTTCACGTTTTTTTCATGGACCCTAAAATATGCTATCTTCATGTTTAGCTACAAAAACGACGATATTGTATTCCCGTCAAAATTCTTGTCCAGTCGGACAAAAGGGCATTTACGGACAAATATTATACGAGTTCTTTTTTTTCTTCTATAGAATTTTCCAACTATTTTTGAGAACTCTGAATCTACTATCAACAAGTTTTCACGTAAAAATGATGACATTGCATTCTTGTTGAAATTCTTGACCAGTTGGAACTATGGGCATTTTTGTACAGAATTTACCGAAAAAAAAAATTTAAAAGAGTTTTTCATTTTTTTCATGGACACCTAAATATGCTATCTACATGTTTTGCTGCAAAAATGACAACATTGTATTCTAGTCAAAATTCTTGACGAGTTAGACAAAAGGTCATTTTTCTAAAAATCTTATCCAAGTTATTTTTTTTCTATAGAGTTTTCCACTTGTTTCTGAAACCTTTGAATATACTATCTACAAGTTTTCGGGGAAAAAATGGAGGCATTGCATTCTGTCGAAATTCTTGACCTGTTGGAACTAGGAGTATTTTCGAACAAATTTTAAACGAATTTTTTTTCCTCTCGAACTAACTTCCCATTTTTTTCTTGGAACACTAAATATGCTATCTGCAAATTTTGTGGCAAAAACGACGATATTGTTTTCCAGTCAAAATTCTTAACTAGTTGGCTGAAGGGCATTTTCGTTCAAATTTTTTCCGAGTTTTTTTTTCTATATAATGTTCCAATTGTTTCTGTGACCTCTGAATATACCATCTACAAGTTTTCATGCAAAAATGGCGACATTACATTCTGGTCAAAATTCTAGACCAGTTGGAACAAGGAGCATTTTCATGCAGAATTTACCCAAAATTTTTTTCTTTCAAAACAATTTTTCATTTTTTTCTTGGACCACTAATTACGCTATTTCCAAGTTTTGGTGCAAAAATGTCAACATTATATTTCTGTCAAAATTCTTAACCAGCCGAACAAAAGGGCATTTTCGTACAAATAATACACGAGTTTTTTTTTTTTTTTTTATTGAATTTTCCATATGTTTCTGAGATCTCTGAATATACTATATACAAGTTTTCATGCAAAAAACGCCGACATTGCATTCCAATCAAGATTCATGACAAGTCGGATCTAGGGGCATTTTCGTAAAAAATTCACCTGAATTTTTTTTGTCTTTCGAAAGAATTTTCCAATTGTTTTTTGGATCACTAAATATGCAGTCTGCATGTTTTTCTGCGAAAATGACAACATTGTATTCTAGTCAAAATTTTTGACCAGTCGGACAAATGGGCATTTTTGTAAAAATTTTATCCAAATTATTATTTTTTATTATTTTTATTCATATTTTTTTTTCTATTTTCCACTTGTTTCTGAGACCTCTGAATAAAGTATCTACAAGTTTTCTTGTAAAAACAAGGAAATTGCATTCTGGTTGTAATTCTTGCCTTGTCGGAACTAGTGGTATTTTCGAAAAAATTTTAAATGATTTTTTTTTCTTTCAGAAGAATTTCCGATTTTTTTCATGGACCCCTAAATATGCTATCTGCATGTTTTGCTGCAAAAACGACGGTATTGTATTCTAGTAAAAATTCTTGACCAGTTGGACAAAAGGGCATTTTCGTACAAATTTTATCTGAGTTTTTCATTTTTTTTTTCAATAGAATTTTGGCAATTGTTTCTAAGACCTCTAAATATACTCTCTACAAGTTTTCATGCAAAAATGGTGACATTGCATTCTGGTCAAAATTCTTGACCTGTTGGTACTAGGGGCATTTTTGTACAGAATTTACCCAATTTTTTTTTCAAAGAATTTTTATTTTTTTAATGTACCGCTAAATGTGCTTTCTGCATGTTTTGTGGCATAAACGACGACATTGTATTCTAGTCAAAATTCTTGACCAGTCGGACAAAAGGGCATTTTTGTAAAAAAAATTTCGAGTAATTTTTATATTTTTATATTTTCTTTTTCTATAGAATCTTCCCCTTGTTTGTGAGACCTCTGAATATACAATCTACGAGTTTTCGTGCAAAAATGGAGACATTGCATTCTGTCGTAATTCCTAACTTGTCGGAACTAGTGGTATTTTTGACCAAATTTTAAACGATTTTTTTTTCTTCCAAAAGAATTTCACGTTTTTTTCATGGACCCTAAAATATGCTATCTTCATGTTTAGCTACAAAAACGACGATATTGTATTCCCGTCAAAATTCTTGTCCAGTCGGACAAAAGGGCATTTACGGACAAATATTATACGAGTTCTTTTTTTTCTTCTATAGAATTTTCCAACTATTTTTGAGAACTCTGAATCTACTATCAACAAGTTTTCACGTAAAAATGATGACATTGCATTCTTGTTGAAATTCTTGACCAGTTGGAACTATGGGCATTTTTGTACAGAATTTACCGAAAAAAAAAATTTAAAAGAGTTTTTCATTTTTTTCATGGACACCTAAATATGCTATCTACATGTTTTGCTGCAAAAATGACAACATTGTATTCTAGTCAAAATTCTTGACGAGTTAGACAAAAGGTCATTTTTCTAAAAATCTTATCCAAGTTATTTTTTTTCTATAGAGTTTTCCACTTGTTTCTGAAACCTTTGAATATACTATCTACAAGTTTTCGGGGAAAAAATGGAGGCATTGCATTCTGTCGAAATTCTTGACCTGTTGGAACTAGGAGTATTTTCGAACAAATTTTAAACGAATTTTTTTTCCTCTCGAACTAACTTCCCATTTTTTTCTTGGAACACTAAATATGCTATCTGCAAATTTTGTGGCAAAAACGACGATATTGTTTTCCAGTCAAAATTCTTAACTAGTTGGCTGAAGGGCATTTTCGTTCAAATTTTTTCCGAGTTTTTTTTTCTATATAATGTTCCAATTGTTTCTGTGACCTCTGAATATACCATCTACAAGTTTTCATGCAAAAATGGCGACATTACATTCTGGTCAAAATTCTAGACCAGTTGGAACAAGGAGCATTTTCATGCAGAATTTACCCAAAATTTTTTTCTTTCAAAACAATTTTTCATTTTTTTCTTGGACCACTAATTACGCTATTTCCAAGTTTTGGTGCAAAAATGTCAACATTATATTTCTGTCAAAATTCTTAACCAGCCGAACAAAAGGGCATTTTCGTACAAATAATACACGAGTTTTTTTTTTTTTTTTTATTGAATTTTCCATATGTTTCTGAGATCTCTGAATATACTATATACAAGTTTTCATGCAAAAAACGCCGACATTGCATTCCAATCAAGATTCATGACAAGTCGGATCTAGGGGCATTTTCGTAAAAAATTCACCTGAATTTTTTTTGTCTTTCGAAAGAATTTTCCAATTGTTTTTTGGATCACTAAATATGCAGTCTGCATGTTTTTCTGCGAAAATGACAACATTGTATTCTAGTCAAAATTTTTGACCAGTCGGACAAATGGGCATTTTTGTAAAAATTTTATCCAAATTATTATTTTTTATTATTTTTATTCATATTTTTTTTTCTATTTTCCACTTGTTTCTGAGACCTCTGAATAAAGTATCTACAAGTTTTCTTGTAAAAACAAGGAAATTGCATTCTGGTTGTAATTCTTGCCTTGTCGGAACTAGTGGTATTTTCGAAAAAATTTTAAATGATTTTTTTTTCTTTCAGAAGAATTTCCGATTTTTTTCATGGACCCCTAAATATGCTATCTGCATGTTTTGCTGCAAAAACGACGGTATTGTATTCTAGTAAAAATTCTTGACCAGTTGGACAAAAGGGCATTTTCGTACAAATTTTATCTGAGTTTTTCATTTTTTTTTTCAATAGAATTTTGGCAATTGTTTCTAAGACCTCTAAATATACTCTCTACAAGTTTTCATGCAAAAATGGTGACATTGCATTCTGGTCAAAATTCTTGACCTGTTGGTACTAGGGGCATTTTTGTACAGAATTTACCCAATTTTTTTTTCAAAGAATTTTTATTTTTTTAATGTACCGCTAAATGTGCTTTCTGCATGTTTTGTGGCATAAACGACGACATTGTATTCTAGTCAAAATTCTTGACCAGTCGGACAAAAGGGCATTTTTGTAAAAAAAATTTCGAGTAATTTTTATATTTTTATATTTTCTTTTTCTATAGAATCTTCCCCTTGTTTGTGAGACCTCTGAATATACAATCTACGAGTTTTCGTGCAAAAATGGAGACATTGCATTCTGTCGTAATTCCTAACTTGTCGGAACTAGTGGTATTTTTGACCAAATTTTAAACGATTTTTTTTTCTTCCAAAAGAATTTCACGTTTTTTTCATGGACCCTAAAATATGCTATCTTCATGTTTAGCTACAAAAACGACGATATTGTATTCCCGTCAAAATTCTTGTCCAGTCGGACAAAAGGGCATTTACGGACAAATATTATACGAGTTCTTTTTTTTCTTCTATAGAATTTTCCAACTATTTTTGAGAACTCTGAATCTACTATCAACAAGTTTTCACGTAAAAATGATGACATTGCATTCTTGTTGAAATTCTTGACCAGTTGGAACTATGGGCATTTTTGTACAGAATTTACCGAAAAAAAAAATTTAAAAGAGTTTTTCATTTTTTTCATGGACACCTAAATATGCTATCTACATGTTTTGCTGCAAAAATGACAACATTGTATTCTAGTCAAAATTCTTGACGAGTTAGACAAAAGGTCATTTTTCTAAAAATCTTATCCAAGTTATTTTTTTTCTATAGAGTTTTCCACTTGTTTCTGAAACCTTTGAATATACTATCTACAAGTTTTCGGGGAAAAAATGGAGGCATTGCATTCTGTCGAAATTCTTGACCTGTTGGAACTAGGAGTATTTTCGAACAAATTTTAAACGAATTTTTTTTCCTCTCGAACTAACTTCCCATTTTTTTCTTGGAACACTAAATATGCTATCTGCAAATTTTGTGGCAAAAACGACGATATTGTTTTCCAGTCAAAATTCTTAACTAGTTGGCTGAAGGGCATTTTCGTTCAAATTTTTTCCGAGTTTTTTTTTTCTATATAATATTCCAATTGTTTCTGTGACCTCTGAATATACCATCTACATGTTTTCATGCAAAAATGGCGACATTACATTCTGGTCAAAATTCTAGACCAGTTGGAACAAGGAGCATTTTCATGCAGAATTTACCCAAAATTTTTTTCTTTCAAAACAATTTTTCATTTTTTTTCTTGGACCACAAATTATGCTATCAGCAAGTTTCATTGCAAAAATGACGACATTGTATTTCTGTTAAAATTCTTGACCACAGACAGAAGGGCATTTTCATACAAATATTATACGAGTTTTTTTTTTTTTTTTTCGATAGAATTTTGCAATTGTTTTTGAGACCTCTAAATATACTATCTACAAGTTTTCATGTAAAAATGGCGACATTGCATTCTGGTTGAAATTCTTGACCAATTGGAACTAGGAGCACTTTCGTAAGAATTTACCCAAAATTTTTTTTTTTGAAAAGAATTTTTCATTTTTTTCTTGTACCACTAATTACGCTATTTGCAAGTTTTGGTGCAAAAATGTCAACATTATATTTCTGTCAAAATTCTTAACCAGTCGAACAAAAGGGCATTTTCGTACAAGTAATACAAGAGTTATTTATTTATTTATTTATTTATTTTTTATTGAATTTTCCACATGTTTCTGAGACCTCTGAATATACTATCTACAAGTTTTCATGCAAAAAACGCCGACATTGCATTCCGATCAAGATTCATGACAAGTCGGATCTAGGGGCATTTTCTTCAAAAATTCACCTGAGTTTTTTTTGTCTTTCGAAAGAATTTTCCAATAGTTTTTTGGATCACTAAATACGCTGTCTGCATGTTTTTCTGCGAAAATGACAACATTGCATTCTGGTCAAAATTCTTGACCTGTTGGTACTAGGGGCATTTTTGTACAGAATTTAACCAATTTTTTTTTAAAAGAATTTTTATTTTTTTAATGTACCGCTAAATATGCTTTCTGCATGTTTTGTTGCATAAACGACGACATTGTATTCTAGTCAAAATTCTTGACCAGTCGGACAAAAGGGCATTTTTGTAAAAAAAATTTCGAGTAATTTTTTTATTTTTATATTTTCTTTTTCTATAGAATCTTCCCCTTGTTTGTGAGACCTCTGAATATACAATCTACAAGTTTTCGTGTAAAAATGGAGACATTGCATTCTGTCGTAATTCCTAACTTGTCGGAACTAGTGGTATTTTCGACCAAATTTTAAACGATTTTTTTTTCTTCCGAAAGAATTTCACGTTTTTTTCATGGACCACAAACTATGCTATCTTCATGTTTAGCTACAAAAACGACGATATTGTATTCCCGTCAAAATTCTTGTCCAGTCGGACAAAAGGGCATTTACGGACGAATATTATACGAGTTTTTTTTTTTTCTTCTATAGAATTTACCAATTATTTTTGAGAACTCTGAATGTACTATCAACAAGTTTTCACGTAAAAATGATGACATTGCATTCTAGTTGAAATTCTTGACCAGTTGGAACTATGGGCATTTTTGTACAGAATTTACCGAAAAAAAAATTTAAAAGAATTTTTCATTTTTTTCATGGACACCTAAATATGCTATCTACATGTTTTGCTGCAAAAATGACAACATTGTATTCTAGTCAAAATTCTTGACGAGGTAGACAAAAGGTCATTTTTCTAAAAATCTTATCCAAGTTATTTTTTTGTATAGAGTTTTCCACTTGTTTCTGAAACCTTTGAATATACTATCTACAAGTTTTCGGGAAAAAAATGGAGGCATTGCATTCTGTCGAAATTCTTGACCTGTTGGAACTAGGAGTATTTTCGAACAAATTTTAAACGAATTTTTTTTCCTCTCGAACTAACTTCCCATTTTTTTCTTGGAACACTAAATTTGCTATCTGCAAATTTTGCGGCAAAAACAACGATATTGTTTTCCAGTCAAAATTCTTGACTAGTTGGCAAAAGGGCATTTTCGTTCAAATTTTTTCCGAGTTTTTTTTTTTTCAATATAATATTCCAATTTTTTCTGCGACCTCTGAATATACCATCTACAAGTTTTCATGCAAAAATGGCGACATGACATTCTGGTCAAAATTCTAGACCAGTTGGAACTAGGAGCATTTTCATGCAGAATTTACCCAAAATTTTTTTCTTTCAAAAGAATTTTTCATTTTTTTCTTGGACCACAAATTATGCTATTAGCAAGTTTCGTTGGAAAAATGACGACATTGTATTTCTGTTAAAATTCTTGACCACGGAATTAGGAGCATTTTTATGCTATTAGCAATTTTCATACAAATATTATACGAGTTTTTTTTTTTTTTTTTTTTTTTCGATAGAATTTTACAATTGTTTCTGAGACCTCTAAATATACTATCTACAAGTTTTCGTTTAAAAATGGCGACATTGCATTCTGGTCGAAATTCTTGACCAATTGGAACTAGGAGCACTTTCATACGGAATTTATCCAAATTTTTTTTTTTTGAAAAGAATTTTTCATTTTTTTCTTGGACCACTAATTATGCTATTTGCAAGTTTTGGTGCAAAAATGTCAACATTATATTTCTGTCAAAATTCTTGACCAGTCGAACAAAAGGGCATTTTCGTACAAATAATACACGAGTTTTTTTTTTTTTTTATTGAATTTTCCACATGTTTCTGAGACCTCTGAATATACTATCTACAAGTTTTCATGCAAAAAACGCCGACATTGCATTCCGATCAAGATTCATGACAAGTCGGATCTAGGGGCATTTTCGTAAAAAATTCACTTGAGTTTTTTTTTGTCTTTCGAAAGAATTTTCCAATTGTTTTTTGGATCACTAAATACACTGTCTGCATGTTTTTCTGCGAAAATGACAACATTGCATTCTAGTCAAAATTTTTGACTAGTCGGACAAATGGGCATTTTCGTAAAAATTTTATCCAAATTATTTTTTTATTTTTATTTATATTTTTTTTCTTTTTTCCACTTGTTTCCGAGACCTCTGAATAAAGTATCTACAAGTTTTCTTGCAGAAACAAGGAAATTGCATTCTAGTTGTAATTCTTGCCTTGTCGGAACTAGTGGTATTTTCGAACAAATTTTAAATGATTTTCTTTTTTTTTCAAAAGAATTTCCAATTTTTTTCATGGACCCCTAAATATGCTATCTGCATGTTTTGCTGCAAAAACAACGATATTGTGTTCTAGTAAAAATTCTTGACCAGTTGGACAAAAGGGCATTTTCGTACAAATTTTATCAGAGTTTTTCATTTTTTTTTTCAATAGAATTTTGGCAATTGTTTCTAAGACCTCTAAATATACTCTCTACAAGTTTTCATACAAAAATGGTGACATTGCATTCTGGTCAAAATTCTTGACCTGTTGGTACTAGGGGCATTTTTGTACAGAATTTACCCAATTTTTTTTTAAAAGAATTTTTATTTTTTTAATGTACCGCTAAATATGCTTTCTGCATGTTTTGTTGCATAAACGACGACATTGTATTCTAGTCAAAATTCTTGACCAGTCGGACAAAAGGGCATTTTTGTAAAAAAATTTTGAGTAATTTTTTTATTTTTATATTTTTTTTCCTATAGAATCTTCCTCTTGTTTGTGAGACCTCTGAATATACAATCTACAAGTTTTCGTGTAAAAATGGAGACATTGCATTTTGTCGTAATTCCTAACTTGTCGGAACTAGTGGTATTTTCGACCAAATTTTAAACGATTTTTTTTTTCTTCCGAAAGAATTTCACGTTTTTTTCATGGACCCCAAAATATGCTATCTTCATGTTTAGCTACAAAAACGACAATATTGTATTCCTGTCAAAATTCTTGTCCAGTCGGGCAAAAGGGCATTTTCAGACAAATATTATACGAGTTTTTTTTTTCCTCTATAGAATATTCCAATTGTTTTTGCGACCTCTGAATATACTATCTACTAGTTTTCACGTAAAAATGACGACATTGCATTCTGGTTGAAATTCTTGACCAGTTGGAACTATGGGCATTTTTGTACAGAATTTACCCAAATTTTTTTTTTTAAAAAAAATTTCATTTTTTTCATGGACAACTAATTATGCTATCTACATGTTTTGCTGCAAAAATGATGACATCGTATTCTAGTCAAAATTCTTGACCAGTCAGACAAAAGGTCATTTTCGTAAAAATCTTATCCGAGTTATTTTTTTTTTCTATAGAATTTTCCACTTGTTTTTGAGACCTCTGAATATACTATCTACAAGTTTTCGGGCAAAAATAGAGACATTGCATTCTGTCGAAATTCTTGACCTGTCGGAACTAGGAGTATTTTCGAACAAATTTTAAACGAATTTTTTTTCCTCTCGAACTAATTTCCCATTTTTTTCTTGGAACACTAAATATGCTATCTGCAAGTTTTGTGGCTAAAACGACGATAATGTTTTCCAGTCAAAATTGTTGACTAGTTGGACAAAAGGGCATTTTCGTTCAAATTTTTTCCGAGTTTTTTTTTTCAATATAATATTCCAATTGTTTCCACGACCTCTGAATATACCATCACAAGTTTTCATGCAAAAATGGCGACATTACATTCCGGAAAAAATTCTAGACCAGTTGGAACTAGTGGCATTTTCGTGCAGAATTTACCCAAATTTTTTTTTTTTCAAATGGATTTTTCATTTTTTTCCTGGACCACAAATTATGCTATCAGCAAGTTTCGTTGCAAAAATGGCGACATTGTATTCCTATCAAAATTCTTGACCACAGACAAAAGCATTTTCGTACAAATATTATACGAGTTTTTTTTTTCCTCGATAGAATTTTAAAATTGTTTATGAGACCTCTAAATATACCATCTACAAGTTTTCATGCAAAAATGGCGGCATTGCATTCTGGTCGAAATTCTTGACCAGTTGGAACTAGGAGCATTTTCGTACAGAATTTACCCAGAATTTTTTTTTTGAAAATAATTTTTCATTTTTTTCTTGGACCAGTAATTATGCTATCTGCAAGTTTTGGAGCAAAAATGTCAACATTGTATTCCAATCAAAATTCTTGGCCAGTCAAACAAGAGAGCATTTTCGTACAAATTATACACGAGTTTTTTTTTTTTTTTTTTTTCCTCTCTATTGAATTTTCCACATGTTTCTTCTGCAGTCTAAAAAAATCATTTGAGTGGACGGATGAATGCCAGGTGGCGTTTGAAAACTTAAAGGCATATCTTTCATCTCCCCCATTGCTCAGTCCATCCAAGCCAGGAGAAGAACTCTACCTATACGTAGCTGTTTCACAAGCCGCTGTTAGCGCAGCTTTGGTGAGGGAGGAAAACGGATCTCAGAGACTAGTCTACTTTACAAGCTGAGCACTCCGAGGAGCAAAAGAGAGGTATCCTCAGATGGAGAAGTTGGTGCTTGCATAAATAACAGCAGCACGAAAACTCAAGCCGTAGTTCCAAGCACATACCATCAATGTCTTTACGGACAAGCCCCTAAGAAGAGCCATGAATAGCCCCGAGACTGTAGGACAGATGGCTTTATAGGTAGTGGAGCTTAGCGAGTTTGATAAAGAGCAAGAAGAATTATTCAGAATCCTTGAATCAAACAATCCGTTTAAGTCCTTGGAAGATGATTTTTCTTCTTCTTCTGATTCTTGCTATCAATCTGCTATTGATTCTTCTGATTCTCCTAATATTAAAATTGGTTTCCAAGATTCTTGTTGCAATGTTATTAAATCTGTTAAAACCCTCACTAAAAGTGAAGAGAATGAAAAATTAATAATTCAACTGATAAATCAAATTCAAAATCCTGAATTACAAAAAGAATATTTGGATAAGTTCAAGAAAAATTTGGTAAAAAATGAAACTGATAAAAAACTAAAATCAACTACAAGCTTTGAAGAAACTTTGGAAAGATTTAATAAAAAGAAATCCAAAGATTTAACTGTTAATGATTTACAACATGAAATTAATATTGTTAAACAACAGATAAGCAAATTAAAACATGATTTTAAAAATATTAAAAGTGACAACAATAATCTTAAACAAGAACTAATAATGTTAAAAGTTGATAAAAACCTTGAAAAACAACAATCTGATAAATCTGATAGTGAACCTGATGAGCACAAAGATGGAGATGAATCCAATCAACAGGCTCTTCTTTCTAATAAAGGTATTCCTGATACTTTCACTGATCCTCAACTTGCTCTTGTTAATAAAATACTTCCTCCAAAATAGTTTACAAAAGTTAAAATTGTTGTTTCTCCTTATTATCATTTCATTGTTACTGCTATGATTGATTCTGGTGCGGATATGAACTGTATCCAAGAAGGATTGATTCCTTCAAAATATTTTGAAAAATCTATTGAAAGATTGGTTTCTTCTAATGGTTCTCAGATGAAAATTAAGTATGAATTGAATAATGCTCATGCGTGCCATGATAATGTCTATTTCAAGATTCCTTCTGTTCTTGTTAAAAACAGGACTGATAAAGTGATTCTTGGTTTGCCTTTTATAAATGCTTTGTATCCTTTTCTTATGGAACATGATGGAATTACTACTGATCCTTTTGGACAGAAAGTAAAGTTCAAATTTGCTTCAAAATTTGAAATTGACACTGATGCTACTTCAAACATGATTCATGCTAAAATTAAAAATCTCAACTACCTTCAGCAAGAAGTTAGATACAAGGAAATTGTGGAACAAATTTCAGATAAATTGTTGCAATCCATAATTATTAACATGTTGATTGATGATGTTTGCTCTAATGCTCTTAATGCTTATGGGCATGAGAGAATACTCATTGATGATTTGTCTTATGATGACGACTTTCCTATTAATGTACCTATTCAAGACCTAATGATAGGTTCTTGCCATTATTTCACAGATGATTTTAGAGGTAATATTCATAGTACCAAAATGTTAAATACTATCAATTATCCTAACATTATCAATGATTCTTTGCAAGAATTGGACAATGATGCGTGGATAAATACCACTAATAAGTGGGATAATAATAATATTCATTTTTATACCACTAGTAAGTGGATTATTATGGACAAGAAAAACAAGGGAAAAGCTCCTACACAGGACTATTCTTAAAACAAAAGACTCCAGTAGGACCTTTTGAAATGCATGAAGGTGCATCTTCTGGGGAAAAACCTAGCGGATCAACATCCCTTCAGGGATATGTCCCAGCTAAAATGACATATTCCAGTGGTGATATGATAATTGCTTTATAGGAAGTCTTATCCAAATCCTTACAATTTCATAATCGAGTCTATAGTGAATTACCAGATTCCATAAAATATATTCTTGATAATCTCTACACTACTTTTACTAGAAACCATCGTTCCCTGTTTGAAAAAACCCTCCAAGCTCTCGAAATCCACCTTGTTAATCTTATATCTCAAAATGAAGCTTATATAAGCCACTATGCTAACCTTATTTCAAAAAAAATCCTTGCTTTAGAAAATGACCTTATTTCAAACTTTGTTCTAGGAAATATTCTTGTTTCAGAAAATGAGGCTTTTAGAAGCCATCCAAATATTACAAATGATCCCTACATTAGTCATCTCTTTGGCAAAGAGGATATCCATTCAAAGGATAAAATGACTATAATGGGCACTGATTATGCTAGATTGAGTCTTAAGACCCAATCTATGATAAGAAGTGCTTTTGCCAACTTGCCATCAGATATACAATCCCATATTCTGAGGAGCAAGGCTATGTTTAGGTCTTTCGACCTATGGTTCAAATGTTTTAAGAAACTTATTACAGCCACTATTCTTGATCCTGATGAATTAGACGAAGGTGATAATTCTTTATTCAGCTTGATTGGGAAGAACACTTTAGGAGTACTCTCAGAGTATATGAAAAGAAACACCCATTTCCTAGCCTCTTGATAAATTATGATGATGGTTCATATGTTGCTGATAAGTCAGATGATGATGATGATAGGGACCCTAACTGGCTTTCCCAAATGTTTGAATATGGCTTTATCAGGTCCAAAAAATTAACAAGCCATTATCAAGCTAGCCAACTCCCACAAATTATTCAAGATGCTATTAAAGGATTTAACAGTCCTTTTGTTTCCATCAGATGTCGGAGTACGTTGCCGAAATGGGAAAGAGATAACTGGATGAACGTCCAGCCCTCAAAGCATCTCATTCTCATTAATGGTCACACTCACCAAGGGCCATGGTTTGAAGGAAATTCTCAATTGTCCTTTGATGATCCTTTTGCTCTTGCAGAATGTTGGAGAAATTGTTTTAATAACCAAATTATTAATGTTACTTAGAATTTGTGGAAAAATTATCATTTGATAGGATTTCTGTCTTTGGTCCCAGACCATATTCTGATGCCATTGCTCATTTGCGGATCATTGTAATCTAAGAAGTCTTCTCATCCTAGGGAAAACTCCAATGTTTAAGCCAATTTTATATTGCGGATTCTATAATCAGTATGCTATTTACCATGAGCATGGATGTGATTCTCCACAAGGTCCTTTTGATGGATATCCATTCGATGCTCCTTCCACTAATTGATGAGTTTATTCCTAAGGTTACTACTGTTTCAAGACTGCTACTACTTTATTCGCTTGGCTTGCACAAAGGCCAAAATAATATGTTGCTAAAAATCCGAAACTATTTCAAGATACCCTGGATTTGGCGGAAGATTTTGATTCTCCTATTTGTCTGGCCTGCACAATGGCCAAAACATTTCAATATTTACCACTGCTAAAAGCTGTTTCCCAACAATATGATGCTTTTGAAGATTCCCAAGACTATTGCTCATTTGAAGACAACTGAAGAATATGCTTATTGGTTTCTTTCTTTTATTGGTTTCTTTTGTCACCAAAGGACACCAATAATGTGGTCTTGTCCATAAATTTGTAGTCCTCTTGCTGATCTCTACGGAGGATTCCCTACAATCTTGAGGATTCCTCACAATCTTAAATCAAAAAGAAGAGAAATTCTCTTTTACTATTCATTTGTCACTATTCATCTATCACTATTCACCTGTCACTGTTCACTCGACACTGTTCATCTGTCACTATTCATGACATTGTTCACTTTGATTTTGCCTATTTAAGGGGGGCTGTCCCTTAAGTTTAGAACAAGTTTTTACCACAAAATTTTCTTCCCTTAGGAAGCCTTCATAGAAAGAGAATTCACCATACTTCTACTACTACTACCTTGTTCACTACAAACCTTATAACTAGGACTAGTTCAAGCTTTGTAACTGTTAACTTGTACTGTTGAGATCTTGTATTCACTACTACTGTAAGTGTTTATTCTACTTTCAATAACAAGTATTTTCAGTTTTATGTTCATTATTCTACTTGTTGCTACCGCCACCTTGGACGGATTACCGACATAACGGATGGTTTTAAATTGCTTTCATTTACTTTGAACTATTTTCATATATACTGCTTGGCTGGTTCTATCGCCTTACTATTGTTCTTACTTTCAAGTTATTTATTTTTAATTTACGTACATTACATTCACTATATTATACACTGTGCTTTCGTCTCTTCCCTTCAGTTGTGCCGTCTCTTCCATTCAGTTGTGAGTCCCCTTCCCCCTTTATGGTAGATCTATTTTTAAATATATTTTTCATATTATAATTTTCATAAAATAAATAAGAAATATTAAATCCTAAGCAAACATAATAAACGAATAGTATTTGACCGGTACAACAAATCTTATATCTCAATAAAGAGTATTTTAAATAGTATTTTGGTTTATAGAGTAGCCTTTTATCCTTTTTTTTTCTTTTTTTAATTTTAAACAGTTACTACCGTGCCAAGTTTCGTCAACCTCTGCACTGTTGCTGCTTTCCTATGTACATCTGGTTGGTTGAAAAGCAAAAATATATTAACTACAAAGTGCCTCTAATTAATCTGCAACTTTTGTTTTCTTCTACACTTTACATCTCTCTACTCTATATATACTAGCGTTTAACCTGCGCAATGCGTGGGATCATTTTATGAGTTAGAAAAAAATCAACTTAATATATTATACTTAATGTGACGGTAAAATATGTAAGGGAGTGATGGTTAGTTGTTCAGATAATGATGCCAATGTGCAAGGGTTCTTCTAAAAGACAGAAATAACCTAGCATCAACACATGATTTGGAAAAAATGTTAATTGAAATCTCATAAGTTATAACTAATTGGCTAAGGTTTTTTTAAAGGTTGTGGATTTTAGAGAATATAGTTATTGAACACAAAGATTTGCATGATCAATAAAGATTTTCCTCTTCATCTTGTTTTTTAAGTTGTCCTAACAACATTTATTTGAAACTTAATCTCTTCCCTCGGCCACAAGCACTGATCCACAACACTGATCCACAGCTCCGATCATAGCTCCGATCACGAGCATTGATCCACAGCAGCACCGATCCACAGCTCAGATCCACAGCACCGATCCATAGCTCTGATCACAAGCATTGATCCACAGCAGCAACGATCCACAGCTCCGATCCACAACACTGATCCATAGCTCCGATCACAACTCCGATCACAAGCATCGATCCACAGCTGCACCGATCCATAGCTCCGATCCACAGCTGCACCGATCCATAGCTCAGTTCTCCCTAGCTCCGATCCACAAGCACCGATCTCCCTAGCTCCGATCAGGTAAGACCCATACCCATGAGCTCTGATCAAGCGAGACCCACGAGCTCCGATCGTTTCGATAAGCACCGATCTGTCTCTTTTTTGTTTTTCCGTTTGGGTTTGTTTGTGTGTGGGTGTGTTTGTGTATCTCTATTTTTTTTTTTTTTTTTTTTTTTTTAGCAAGTGTATCTCTGTGTTGATTTTTCTGTGTAGATGTGTTTGTGTGTGGGTGTGTTTGTGTGCATCTGAGGAAAAAGAAGAAGATGAGGAGTGGGGAAGTTACTGAGTTTGTTGAGCATGGAGAAGAGAGAGAAAAAAGGGAGCGAACGAGAAATTAATAAAATAATAAATGGACGAGCTACAGTAACCGTGTATATTTACACGGTTACTGTAGCTCGTGTAGAGATATACACATTTTTACACAATTTTAGCAGCACTGATGTGGAGCATTTCTGGGTCAGAATGTGTAAAAAGAGTAGTTTTTTGTATTTTGAAAGATTATCCACGGACTGATGTGGATGCTCTAAGGGGCATTTTTTCCTATTTGTCAATACCTCCTTAATTGTAGGAACCAACTTTCTCTAAGCGTGGCAGAGTTTTGAAAGGCCATGATGTTGTAACGTGCGGCTGTTTTACTTAAAAGTTGTGCATGCGGTAGCATTTTAAGGGGCATTTTTTTTCCTATTTGTCAATACCTCCTTAATTGTAGGAACCAACTTTCTCTCAGCTTCTACTATTTTATATATATATAGATAGATATAGATATAGATATAGATCTACATTTCCCTATCCCTCTCCGTGTTTGTTTCTCAGAAGAAAAAAGGAACACAGCCACATCAAATTTTCATAAATACTCAGTAAAAATGCAAACAGCTCTGCCTATGCCATCTTTCAAAGTGAGCATGAGGCTCTACATACACAAGCAGTAACCGAGTTCTCTTCGCCGAAGTAGGCAAAGAATTCGTCAACTTCTTTGTCAACATTCTCCACCTACCAGTAGAAACTCTCATTAAGCTTCTCAAACTAGAAATAATGCTTTTAGAGACCAACCTCATTGCTTTATTCCCCTTAAACACCTCATCCTCTAAAGCAATCCGTGGGCATTTTTTCCTATTTGTCAATACCTCCTTAATTGTAGGAACCAACTTTCTCTCAGCTTCTACTATTATATATATATATATATATATATATCTACATTGCCCTATCCCTCTCCGTGTTTGTTTCTCAGAAGAAAAAAGAAAAAAAAAGACAGCCACATCAAATTTTCATAAATACTCAGTAAAAATGCAAACAACTCTGCCTATGCCATCTTTCAAAGTGAGCATGAGGCTCTACATACACAAGCAATAACCGAGTTCTCTTCGCCGAAGCAAGCAAAGAATTCATCGACTTCTTCGTCAACATTCTCCACCTACGAGTAGAAACTCTCATTAAGCTTCTCAAACCAGAAATAATGCTTTTAGAGACTAACCTCATTGCTTTATTCACCTTAAACACCTCATCCTCTAAAGCAGTTCGTGTCCAACTACTACCATTCATTTTTATTGTCTTTGGACAGTAGCCTAATCTTACACATTTGCTACTTTCAGATATGGTAAACGAATAAATATTGTGGCTGTCATCTAAAAACTGATTTCATTGGAGGAGTTGGTTTTTGGATCATGGAATTTCGAGTCCCGTGAAGAGTCCCCATTATGCTCTTGTACCGTTGGCTTCAAAGAATTACTTCCTTTGCTGCCATCTGCTGAGCTTCCAAATAAAATTTTCAAGAGGAGATAGATGATATGGGCATGGATGAGGTATATATACACGTCAGTTCTTTCATAACTTTCTGTGTATGCGTATAATGTATTACTTCTTTTATAACTTTTGCTTTTCGATCTTTTCGTTTTTTTATTCCATAGTAGTGATTTTTTTTGTTAAAAAATTATTAGTTTACATTCCATTATATTATATTGTAGACTAAACAAATTTGTAAAATTATAGTTATGAAAAATATGGAAAAGCACCGTACATAAATAATAAAGTATGAAATTGTTCTCCTTAATTTTTCATCTTTTATTATTTTCAAAAGAAGAAAAAGAAATAAAATATGGGGAAATTTGAAATTGTGACTTTTATTTTTCTACTAGATTGTGGTAAAATAACTATTTTCTCTTGTATCTAGCTTATTGTTAGGGTTTGAAGCTGCTCAAGGCTTCTCTGCAGGGAACTATGATGTCTCCAGAGATGTGTATGTTGGGCATTAGACGAGAGTCCTTCTTGACAGGTTCAAGGTCGGGTTCAAGGTGTAAGGTTGAATTTTATCAACCATCTTGTTGGCTTTATTCCGTGCCAAATTTGCTTGTATTTTAGCAATTAGTAACCTTGTATTTAGGTGAGAATCATGTAAGGGTAGTGTGTGAGAGAGTGTGAAGAAATGCTCAATATTGTGCAAAGAATCAGGGACTCGCGATTGGATCTCGCAGGTAACTCGCGGCTTACAAGCCGTCAAAAGTTGCAGACATGCCAAGCATGCAGAGAAGTTGAACCGTCATGCCAACTGTAGCACTACAGGACAAAAAGTCCAGTCTAGCCGTTCAGTTACCTTGTGGATGGAACTCGTGGCTCAGTCAAGTCGCCAACCAGCTCTGTTTTGGAAAAACTGACTTTTCGCATTCCAAACACATACAAGTATTAATACCCCTTATACCCACGAATTGTAGAGAGCTTCCAGAGAGAATATTGAGAGAGAAACCTTAGAGAAAAACAAGATTAACTTATCCCCAATCTTCACATAGAGACTTTTCATATTCCTTTACTCTTAGCCTCTCTATTGTTACATCCTTGAGAGGTACATTACCAAAACCTTTTCTCACCATACCCACATCTTTGAGAAGGCCATTTGGTGCTTGGGAAGTAGTTAGGAAGGGACCAATTTCATATTGGTCGATGCTATGGGCTATAGCGGAATCCGGTAAGCTAAAGAAGAAATAGGTTCGGTGTAACCTCATTGGAGTAGGACCTTGGAGGGCTTCGGTACACTGGGTAGATTAAGCTTGGAGGGTCTTCTGTTGTTCATGTATCCCAACTACATTCTTTAGTGGATTATTTACCGCTTGGAGGGCAGTGGAGAGGTTTTATGCCGAGGGCTTCGGTTTCCTCTTCGATAACACATCGTTGTGTTATCCTTGTGTTTGCATCTCTCTTCCCTTTATATTTGCCATTTAATTTCTACTGTGGATGTGATTTTATTTGGTTTAGATTGGTTATCAATTCTGTTATATGCTTATTTGGTTTAGATTGGTAGCAACTATGCCTTTTGGAAGGTGCAGATGAGAGTATTACTATGTTCAATAGATGAGACTGTTTGGGATCCCGTTGAAATAGGTTGGACAAAGCCGGAGGCAGCCAAATCCACATGGGATAAGGCAGCCCTCGCGGCATCAAATGCTAATAGCAAAGCACTTAATGCTATTTTTTGTCACGTGTCTCCAGATGAGTTCTACCGGATTTCTTACATTACCATTGCCAAGAAGGCATGGTAGATATTGGAGACCACGTACGAGGGAATGAAGAAAGTTAAAGACACCAAGTTGTAGATGCTGACCACTCGGTTTGAGGAGCTAAAAATGAGTGAGGATGAGTCTTTTGACTCTTTCTATAGCAAGCTGAATGAAGTGGTCATCAGCAAATTTAACTTGGGAGAGAAAACGGAGGACTCAAAAGTTGTACAAAAAATTCTTCATTCATTGCCAGAGAGCTTCCGTGCAAAGGTGATTGCAATTGAGGAGAGTAAGGACCTTGATGAAATCAAAGTCCAAGAGCTGATTGGTTCTCTCTAAATGTATGAGCTTTCATTGCCAAATCAAAGAAAGAGCAAATCACTTGCTCTTAAGACAATAAATGAAAGGGTAGAATCTCATGGTTCATCAGATGAGGATGTAGTCGAAAAGGATGTTGCCTACCTTGCAAAGAATTTCTGCAAATTTCAAAAGTTCAAGAATAGTGAGAAATTTGGTGATAAAGGGAAATTCATGAGTTCCGGAAAGGAGAAGAAGGACTTCAAAATGAGAGAAGGGAAGGAGTCCCAAACTACTTAAGGAGTCACTTGTTTTGAGTTTAATGGGCATGGCCATTTCAAAAAGGAATGTCCTAATTATGTTAGGTTCTAAAGTGTAGGACTTTATGTATTTAGAACTCTAATTTGTATTGTTGGCAAACCATGATCAAAACAATGTGTTTAGAAGTGTTTAAAACTAGCTCAAAGTTGTATGTCAATGTAAAGTTGGAATCGAGTGTAAAGCAGAAAGCACTGTGGCTTTCGGCCTGGCTCGATCGATCGAAGCTTAGGCTCGACCGATCGAAGCTCGGGCAGATCACTTTTCTGCAGAACTTTTCCAACTCAGCCCTAGTTGTTTTAAAACGTTTTTAGGGTTTCTTATTTGTCCTAAGTATAAAAGGCAAACCCTAGCCACGTTTTAGTGTTGCTCATATTGCGGTTTGTGTAAATCTCTTGTGAGATCTAGAGGAGCTTTCCTTTACACAAACTTAGGGTTTTCAAGGAGGAGATATTCTCTACACCTTGATGATCAAAACAGTTGCTGCCATTAAAGCTTAAAGAATACACAAGCGGGAGTGCTTGTAGCTGGTAGGAATCCAAGAAAGAAGGAGTCCGTGGATTCGGAGCTTGCACGTGGTCGTGTCAGTAAGTTCTACTGGTTGGTAGCATTAGGAAGTCGAGCGGGGGTGCTTGTAAGTCCTTTTGTATGAACTTCAATTCTTTCAAGATAGTGGATTCAAGTTTACCTTGAGGATAGCTAGGTCAAATCCTTCCCAGGTTTTTACCGGTTTGGTTTCCTGAGTGATCATATTGTGTGTATGCAAAAAAACATGTAGAGAGCTTATTAAGAGAGCGAAGAAACAAATGCAAAATTCTTTAGAAAGAAAAGAAAAGGAAAAAAAATCGTATGAATTTTGTGTACTATCTGCAAGTTGGTGTGTACTATTACTTCCTCGGTAAAAGTGCTTAATTCTTAAAATCTAATTGGTGTGTACTATTAGGCTTGATGCCAAACTCACATAAACTTAAAATTGGAATGTATATTATGAGACATAAATACAAGAAACTTACATGATTGCAAGCTTATGATCTAGGAGATGTGGGAGTTATATGATGCAACTCTTTAGGTGATAGTCTCTTTTAAATTCTTTGTGATGAATTTTGTAGACTTTGTGATTGATTGCTATTCACATATCACCTCACATGTATCTCATGTCTTTGCTAGTCGCACACACTACATGAGTTACTCGTTGCTAAACATTGTACATGTTATTGTGTGTGTTTATGGTCTGACCAACCAAGTTTTTGCAATCACTTCAAATTATGTGCAAACTAAATTTGTTGCTTGAAAATTTGTGGAGAATGCAAAATTTTGTTTTTGGGAATATTGGGCTTAATATCCTTGTTTGGAAAATCATATCATCTCATACTCATGCATTTTTGTTCTTAAATTTCAATGCTTTGAGTTAAATCAATTTGTTTTTCAAAAATTGTGTTTTTCCTGAAAAATATGGTGAGCCTCTGCCTGATTCGATCGGTCCATTCTGTTTTTCAACTTATCGAAATTTTTAAAATTTTAAAATTTTTGAGAGAGGGAGCCTCTGTCTGTTTCGACCGGTCGAGGCTGATTTTCGACCGATCGAAACTCGTGTATCAAGTTTTTTAAAAAGCAGAATAGGACTTTTTCAAAGTCACTATTCAAACTTTTTCAAGCTTCTCTCTCTCTCCGCGTTGGCTCTTGGCTCCACCATCAATTTTTTGTCATTTTCCTTCAAGATTTTTGCAAGGTTTTTGTCCTTAGAAGCCGGTAAGACCCTTTTGCCCTTCTTTTTCAAGTTTCTTTCTTGTTTTCATGCATTTTCATGCATTCTCATGGGTATTTTCGGCATCTTCAAAATGTTTGGGGTTTTTGATGATTCAAGACTTTTCTTGTGTAATTGATCAATGGGTTTTTGTGCCATGATGTTATATTGATGTTCCCTATAGTTTAATTTGATCAATTTTGTGGTTTTTGAAAAATTGAAAATTCTAGGGTTTTGAATTTGATCCGAATTGGGGATTTTGTCAAATTGGCTTAAATTGATGAAATTGGCTTCTCCAATTGATGTAATTGGTCATTATTGTTGTTATTATATCATGTGTAATGATCAAATTCGTCAATTTTTTTAAAATTGATCAAGTGGTTTCTATATTTTGGGGTTTTTGTGTTAAAAACCTTTATGTCAAGCCAATTTTGTAATTTGAACCTTTTTGACTTAATTCACTGCATTAGCACATGCATCATGACATTTAAACTTGTTCATGCATCATATAGATTTTGATTCTATTTTTTGTTTTTGTGCTAACTTGCAGTTTGCCCTTGGTTTTGGTTTTTTGGTTTTTGTTCTTTCGCTCTGTGTTTTGATCCTTATCTTAGCACCATGCCTAGGAAAACTAGAGCTCATAGGACCACTTCCACTTCTTCTGAGTCTCCACCTAGAGTAGAGCTGTTTAAGAATGATAAGTGTAGAGAAGCCTATGACACCTTGAACTGTAGGCGTAAGATCTGGTCTGAGTGAGCTGTTGTGTTAGATGCGCTTGATCCGGCCATTAGGGCCAATTTTGAGTCTAGGGGTTGGTTGCCTCTCGTAGAGATAGATCATCCACCTCCGACTGCCCTGATTAGAGAGTTCTACTCGAACCTCTCTTGCCACATCTATGATTCCAACACCCTAGTTAGGAGTTGGATACGAGATGTAGAGTTCACCATTACCCCTCGGGTGGTGGCTGAGGCTCTTGGGGTGCCGGTTGTTCGGGATGCTGACTATCCCTATAACGAGTCACCCTCTTTAGATGTTGTCATGTCTTATATCACTGGGTCATCTATCCAGTGGGGTTCTGATCCTCGTATCACGTCCGCTGAGCTTACCGAGACTGCCTATCTCTTCTTTAGGATTGTGTGTCATTCCTTGTGGCCTATCTCTCACTTCCACACCATCCCTTTAGAGCGATGTGTGTTTTTGTACGCCTTTGCTTCTGGAGCGTCCATCAGTTTTCCTCACTTGTTCCTTCGTTCCTTGAACGAGGTTCATAGGAGTTCTACCGTAGGGCATGCACTGATTCATCCTATTTTCATTCATAGGATTTTGCTCTATTTAAGTCTAGATGGTTTTCCGTCAGGTGAGCCTGTTCATGTGATAGCTCCCATAGGTGCCACCTTTCTTCGTCAGAGGGCTGCTCAGTTGAAAGTTCCTCCTTCTCGTCCTAGAGGTGTGTCATCTAGTAGTGTTCCCCCTCCTCCCTCTTCTACAGGTACAGCTGCTGCTGAGCCTTCAGGTGCTGCTGCTGATGCTGATGCTGCTGTTCCTCCACCGACTGCTACGGATGATTCAGACATTCGTCGCACGTTGGATCATGTCTTAACCGTTCAGGCGGCTCAAGGACAGATTTTGGTGGACGTGCTTGATGAGATCCATGCCTTGCGTGCGGAATTGGCGCAGTTTAGACCAAAATCCCTTTTGATGATGGATATCTTGTTTGCCCTTTGGCATTCCGTCACAAAAAGGGGGAGTACTTGTAGGTTTTTGTTTTCAGGGGGAGACTTTTTGATTTTGGTTGGAGCTTGTGGAGTTTTAGATTATATCTAGGTGCTTCACTGTGTACTTAACATTTTTAGCACTTACCTTGTTTTTTGATGGGATATTCATGTTAAGGGGAGTTTTATGTTTTTGTAGTTACTTTATTTGTTTCTTGTTTCAAACTGCTTATTGATTTATATTTATGAGTTATTCATTGATACATGTCTTTATTTGTGTGTTGTTTGATATCAAGAAATTATTTTGTTTACTTGTATTATTTCCACACATGCGGTTATGCATTTTGTTTAGTGTTTCAGGAAATATACAGGTTGATTCAATTGAGCTACTGTCTACACTTGCAACTGATGGATAGTAGTTAGGATTGAATTTTGTTTATGAGCATTATTTTGTAAAGGGCTTTTCATTTTGTAAACTTTGAGCTTCTAAGTTGTGTTTTGTCACGGATTGCCAAAGGGGGAGTTTGTTAGGTTCTAAAGTGTAGGACTTTATGTATTTAGAACTCTAATTTGTATTGTTGGCAAACCATGATCAAAACAATGTGTTTAGAAGTGTTTAAAGCTAGCTCAAAGTTGTATGTCAATGTAAAGTTGGAATCGAGTGTAAAGCAGAAAGCACTGTGGCTTTCGGCCTGGCTCGATCAATCGAAGCTTAGGCTCGACCAATCGAAGCTCGGACAGATCGCTTTTCTGTAGAATTTTTCCAACTCAGCCCTAGTTGTTTTAAAACGTTTTTAGGGTTTCTTATTTGTCCTAAGTATAAAACGCAAACCCTAGCCACGTTTTAGTGTTGCTCATATTGCGGTTTGTGTAAATCTCTTGTGAGATCTAGAGGAGCTTTCCTTTACACAAACTTAGGGTTTTCAAGGAGGAGATATTCTCTACACCTTGATGATCAAAATAGTTGCTGCCATTAAAGCTTAAAGAATACACAAGCGGGGGTGCTTGTAGCTGGTGGGCATCCAAGAAAGAAGGAGTCCGTGGATTCGGAGCTTGCACGTGGTCGTGTTAGTAAGTTCTACTGGTTGGTAGCATTAGGAAGTCGAGTAGGGGTGCTTGTAAGTCCTTTTGTATGAACTTCGATTCTTTTAAGATAGTGGATTCAAGTTTACCTTGAGGATAGTTAGGTCAAATCCTCCCCAGGTTTTTACCGGTTTGGTTTCCTGGGTGATCATATCGTGTGTTATTTATTTTCCGCTGCTTTGCATGATTTGATCTTTATTATTGTGATAACCTAGACTTGTTTAATTGGACTAAGTAACAACTTGGCTAATTACCTAGGTTTAATCAATTGTTTAAGGGGTCTAAAAACTGACAAATTACTTGAGATCGAAGGGCAAGGCTTATGCCACCACTCTTAGTGACTCAAATTCCTCCACCTCTGATTCGGAGGATAGTTGTGATGAAGGGAATTTCTCAGACTATTGCTCACGTTGAGTCCTCAGAGGACTTGAATTTGCTTGTGCAAGAACTTAGGGAGCATAGTGATGACGAATCAATGGGAATTGTGGAAGAATCAGATGTTGAAGAAGATGAAGATATAGCCGGTCTTCAAGAGAATTATAACTCACTCCTTGAGAAATCGGGAGAGTATGCAAAGGTGGCCAAGGTGGCTGTGAAGAAGATGAAGAAAGTAGAGGAGGAATATCGAAGCCTCCTAGTGAGATACAAGGAGGCCAAGTGTGAGATTGAGACGCTAAATGGCGAGCTAACAAAAGCTTACACCAAGGTGAAATTCCTTGAGCTTGAGGTGGTTCAAGCAAATGTCAAGGTAAAGCGAGTATCCACAAAGAAGCTTGATGATGTCCTTTCCTCTCAAAAAACCTTCTTTGAAAAAACCGGATCGGGATACATCGAAGAAAGTAGTTCAGCTGTGAATATCTCCAAAAAAGTGAAGTTTGTGAAGGCCAAAGAGCCGGTTGTAGTGGCCCCTCCTATGGAGAAGGCAAATGTTGAGAAGAAGAGGAATGTGGCTGACTAGCGGGTGTGGTACAAGCCTCGTAATCAATCTGTGGTCAAGTCTGAAGCCAGAACAAAATCTCTTCCATGATTGTAAAAAGGACCAAGAAATGACAAGAGGACTTGGGAAGTTGAGCCATCAAGAGGTCGAAATGGTGATCCCGGAATTATGGACGTGATGAAGATGATTGGAGCACTTACCAACTGCTTGGAAAGTTCACTAGAAGGTTTGAAAGTCCTAACTCTTGAACCCAATCCTATAGGGATATCACTCCAAACGCACGTGACGTGTGGGTGAAAAAGGGTACTTATGCATAAGCATTACAACATGTCCATGCATTAATACTTCCTATGCTTTGTGACTTTGCTTAGGTGTGTGCTTTATGTTGAGTTGATAGCTTGTTTTGGAAAATTGTGTTTGTTTTTGTTTTTTTTTTTTAAGTGTTTTTACATGCCAAGGACAATTTTGTCCTCGGCTAGCCAAAGCCGAGGTAGAAGAAAAGTGATTTACCAACAAAGACAATCTTCCAAAGCATTCCAAAGAAAAAGATAGGTACAACAAGTAAGCACACTGGAGCATGCAGACAAAGCAATTCCAGGAAAAGCTATTGCCTCCATATTAAATTCCCCACAACTAACACTCTGGCTGTATTAATGTGGAAATGATAGCTGAGTAGTGGCTTTTTAGACTCACAGCTATTACCTAATAGCTTTGGAAGGAGGTTGATGTGACAAAGACCAACAACAATAGATCTGACCTGCACGTGTATGGTGGAGATGAAAAAGGAAAGTAATATATAAGGAAGAAGGAGCTATGAGAAAAGGGATCGGAGATTTTACCAAAAGACACTGTAGCAATCTGAACTAACTTTGTAACCATTGCCACTATCATTCAGTAATAATAAGTTGAAGCTCCTCAAAACTAGTGCCGAGGATTGAATTGCTTGCTCAAGTCTATAATTGTTTTACTTATTCACTCTTTAAATCATCTTCAATTGTTGTTACACTCATTAAAGCCCAGTTCTTCTACCCACTCTCTACAAATTTATTGTATTGGGCTTGCTGGGCTTGAATTCACTTATCCCTTAGGAATAGTGCTCAAACCCAATCCCTACAAGTGGCGCCATCTGTGGGGAGAACTTGTGTGTTAGTGAGTGCAACAATTAGACATGGTAGGATCAGGTCCACACCAAGAAAACCCACGCCAAGCAGGTCCCCAACGGACAGAACCCATTGGATCCCAATGACAAGGTAATTTTCCTGGCCCTGAACTTGAACAAAATCAGGAGATTGAAGGGAATCGAGAGGGGAGTGTGCATACCACCCAGATGAGCAAAAACCACTCCTAAGTGGGCAATCTCGTATCCCAGAGACAAAATGACAACTGAGCCATGCAGTAAGAGATTAATGACTTGAAAAAGAAACTGCGCCGTGCACAACGAAGGCGATCTCCCTCTAGTTCTGACATATCTTCTAATGATGAAGAGAACGACAATTACAGGCAAAGATCAAGAACTCCTCCAAGCGAAACCTTCTCTTTTGAAGACGAGCACCATTATAAACGAAAACACAAGGGCCCATCTAGTAGGGGCCTGGGTAATGATGCCATAAGTAAGGCTCTAGATTAGATTTCTAAGTCACCCTTCACACGCAAGATAGAAGGGGCTAAGGTACCTCGGCAGTTCCATCAGCCTACGTTCACCATTTATAATGGTCGAACGGACCCTGTAGAGCATGTGAGCCAGTTTAATCAAAAAATGGCCATCCACTCCCAAAATGAACCTTTGATGTGCAAGGTTTTCCTATCTAACCTAGGACCCGTAGCAATGAGGTGGTTCAATAGCTTGAAAACGAACTCCATAGATTCCTATAAGCAGCTCACCCAGGCTTTTGGCTCTCGCTTCATTACGAACAGCAGGGTTCCTCGACCTTTGAGTTCTTTGTTGTCATTATCCATACATGAGGGAGAAACTCTAAAAGCATACTCGGATAGATATTGGGAAATATATAATGAGATGGACGACGTCTCCATCAGCACTTTTAAAAGCGGTCTCCCAATCAAGCACGGCTTGAGGAAATCCTTGACTGGCAAGCCTGTCACCAGTGTATGTCAACTTATGGACCGGATTGACAAATACAAAAGAATGGAAGAGGACCAGCTGCAAGGGAAAGGAAATGAGAAGGTTATCTCTTAAAAGAGGAGTGATTTCAAATTGGACCGATACAACAATAACCATCCGAGGAGAGATTTCGCAGGGCAATCCGGATCAGCCCACACACAGACGGTTAATGCCATTTTCAAGGAATTGGTACATTAGGTTTTGGAGAAAATCAAGAATGAGCTATTCTTCAAGTGGTTGAATAAGATGGTTGGAGACTCCATGAAGCGCAATTAGAGTTTGTATTGTCAGTACCACCAAGACCACGGACATACTACAGAAGACTGCAGAAACCTTTGGAACCACCTAGATCAGCTGGTCCGAAAAGGGAAACTAAAGCACCTTTTGCATCCTTCTAGTAGTCATCAAGGCCAGGTAAACCAGGAGCCCCAGAGAGACACATCCTTAAGACCTCCCATAGGCACGATAAATGTCATCATTGCTACTCCGGGAAGGACCGGCTCTTGTCCTTCCAGAACAATGTCAGTGGCTCGACTCTCCACCAAGGATAATGATCGGGAGTCTGTAAAGGCCAAGAAAGGAGCCTCACCTATGCTGGGATTCTTGGACGAAGATAAGATTGGAACCATCCAACCCCACGACGATGCTGTGGTAATCACACTCAGGATTGAAGGATTTGATGTGAAGAAAGTACTGGTAGATCAAGGCGGTGCCGTGGAAGTAATGTACCCTAACCTATACAGAGGGCTGAACTTAAAACCCGAAGACCTAAAGGCGTACGATTCCCCTTTGTAAGTTTCGAGGGGAAAACCGTTACTCCAAGGGGCTAGATCAAACTGCCCATACAGACCAGTTCAGACATAGTGAAGGTGGATTTCATTATAGTTGACGCTTATTCACCCTACACAACTATTGTGGCTAGGCCTTGGCTTCATGCCCTAGGGGCTGTCTCTTCTACACTACACTAGAAGGTGAAATACTCGTCGGAGGGCCAAGTCAAAGAGATTATGGGAAATCAGGTCATGGCCAAACAGTGTATGGTGGCTGCCATCTTACGCCAACCTAGTGTTGAGCCCTCGGCCTTTACTGGAAAAGGCTTATAGCAATCAGCCACCCTGGCATTGCCCGGTAATGAGTCAGCCGAGGAGGTAAAATGCAAAGATCTAGAAAAGGTAGCTGTTGGCGCTGATTCGGAAAAATTCTTTCAAGTTGGCTCAAAACTACCTCCCAAGGAGAAAGAAGAACTAATTGGGTTTCTTAGAGAAAACGTGGACATGTTTGCATGGGATGCTTACAAGGCCCCAGGGGTTGATCTGAACTTCATCTGCCATCACCTGAACGTTAACCCATTCGTTACTCCCAAGAAGCAACCACCCTGGCGCTCGTCGAAAGTGCATGCCAACACTATTAGGGACGAAGTGATGAAGCTCAAGAAAGCAGGGGCTATCAAGGAAGTTTTCTATCTCGAGTGATTGGCCAATACTATAGTGGTAAAGAATGTTAGGACATATGTGTTTCACATGTTAAGAACATATGTCATGATTTTATGTATGGCTTATCCTTTGACAAAACGCACTTTACTTGTATTTGAGTTCAACTGTAGGTTGGTAAGGTACTTGGATTCCTTTACTTGTAACCACTTGTTGTGATAATAGTGGAGTTTCGAGAGTCGTGACCTGAAAATCACCCGGTGGGGTTTTTGCCGTTAGGTTTTCCCCATTCGTAAACAAATCACCGTGTTATTTATTTTCCGCTGCATATTTAGTTTATTGGTGATTTGTTTGTGCTACCACACGTTTGCATGATAAATAGATTAATTAATAACTTGGCTAATTAATTTATTAATTTCTATCACAAATGGCCATTCAGTTTATGGCCTATTAAGTGGTATTAGAGCAGGTACACTCTGATTAGGGTTTAATCTTTGCTGTGTTGATCTATTGACCCCTGTTTGTCATGGATAAAGGACAGTCATTAATCATACCTCCTTTATTTGATGGCACTAACTATGCATACTGGAAAGTACGCATGAGAGCTTTCTTGTAGTTTTTAGATGAGAAAGTGTGGAGAGCTGTGGAGATAGGCTAGACTAAGCCTACAGAAGCGCCAGCTGACTGGGATGATGCCAAGATTAGGGCGGCAAACTTCAACAGCAGAGTATTGAATGCATTATTCAGTGCTGTCACCAATGAGGAGCTCAAGAAGATATCCTCAACTGAAACTGCCAAGGAGGCTTGGACCATTCTCCAGACAACCTATGAGGGTACTAAGGCTGTCAAGGACTCAAAGCTTCAGAGGCTCACTACAAGCTTTGAAGAGATAAAGATGGACGAGGATAAGTCTTTCGATGAGTTCTATGCCAAGTCTTAGGGAAACCATTCTTGAACACAAGATTGTGAGGAAAGTGCTCAGATCTCTGCCCGAGAGATTTCATGCCAAGATTACGGCAAGAGAGGAATCAAAGGATATTAACAAGATTCCTCTGACTGAGCTGGTTGGAAACTTGCAGACCTACGAGATAGGGTTGACAAGAATAGGCAAGTTGAGGATGATTCCGACAATGACGATGATAGAATCTTAAATGCCTTCACGGCCACGGTCAATCCTACTGATGGGATTGTTGAAGATGTGGTTGAAGAAGAGGAATTGGTGGAATCCAAATTTGAGAAGATGGATGATCAAGATGACATCCATACAGCTTATAAGAAACTGTACAAGCTTTCTGAGAAGTATGAGAAACTGTATAGGCTAACCACCAAGAAGCTTAGTGATGTGGAACTTGACCGTGAGAAGCTTTCCGCAAAGTTTGATGAGGCTTTCCACAAAGAAAAAAATGGAAAATTGTTTTGGAAAATAAATAAATAACTCGAGTAAAATCTGTACGAAAATGCTTTTAGGTCCAACTGGTCAAGAATTTTGACCGGAATACAATGTCGGCGTTTTTGCACGAAAATTTGTAGATTGCATATACAAAGGTCAAAAAAAATTTTAAAATTAGTTCAAAAAAAAAAAAACTCGTTTAGAATTTGTACGAAAATGCCCCGAGGTCCAATAGGCCAAGAATTTCGACCAAAATGCAATATTGCCATTTTTGCATGAAAACTTGTAGATAGCATATTCAGAGGTCGAAGAAACAAATGGAAAATTCTTTAGGAAAAAAAAAAAAGAATAACTCAATTAAAATTTATACAAAAATGCCCTTTGGTCCGACTAGTCAATAATTTTGACCGAAATGCAATGTCGGTGTTTTTGCACAAAAACATGTAGATAGCTCATATAATGGACAAAGAAACAAATGTAAAATTATTTCCGAAAAAAAAACCCGTTTCTACGGAATGCAATTTCGTTGTTTTTGCCCGGAAAATTGTTGATAGTATATTCAGGGGTTTAAGAAACAAGTGGAAAATTATTTCGAAAAAAAATAATAAAAATAAATTAACCTGGGTAATATTTGTACGAAAATGCCCTTTGGTCTGACTAGTCCAGAATTTTGGCCGGAATGCGATGTCAGCGTTTTTGCACGAAAACTTGTAGATTGCATATATAAAGGTCAAAAAAACAAATGTAAAATTCTTTTGAAAAAAAATATAAAAATAAAATTCTAGTAAAATTTGTAAGAAAATGTCCTTAGGTCTAACTGGTCAAGAAGAGGCAAATGGAGAATTCTTTCGAAAAAAAAAAAAAAATCGGGTAAAATTTGTACGATAATGGCCCTAGGTTCGACTAGCTAAGAATTTTGACCCGAATGCATTGTCGCAATTTTTTCAAGAAAACGCTTAGACAGTGTATTCAGAGGTCCAAGAAAAGAATGGAAAATTCTTTTGGAATAAAAAATAAATAACTTCAGTAAAATCTATACGAAAATGCTCTTATGTCCGACTGTTTCTTGATCAGAATGCAATGTCGGCGTTTTTGCACGAAAAGTAGTATATTGCTTATATAAAGGTCAGAAAAACAAATTTAAAATTCTTTCAAAAAAAAATTGGGTAAAATTTGTATGAAAATGCCCCTAGGTCCGATAGGCAAAGAATTTCGACCAATTCTATAGGAAAAAAAAGTTACTTGGGTAAAATTTGTACGAAAATACCCTTTGCTTCGACTACTCAAGAAATTTGACTGGAATGCAATGTCGGAGTTTTTGCACGAAAACATGTAGATAGCTCATATAATGGACAAAAAAAAAATGTAAAATTCTTTTTGAAAAAAACCTGGGTAATATTTGTACGAAAATGTCCTTAGGTCCAACTGGGTCAAGAATTTTCTACGGAATGCAATTTCGCCATTTTTGCACGAAACATTGTTGGTAGGATATTAAGAGGTCCAAGAAACAAATGCAAAATTATTTAGAAAAAATAATAATAATAGAAATAAATTAACCCTGGTAATATTTGTACGAAAATGCCCTTTGGGCCGACTAGGCCAGAATGCAATTTCAGCGTTTTTGCACGAAAACTTGTAGGTAGCATCTATAAAGGTAAAAAAAAAAATGTAAAATTCTTTTGAAAAAAAAAAATAAAATAAAACTCTGGTAGAATTTGTAAGAAAATGCCCTTAGGTTCGACTGGTCAAAAATTTTGACTGGAATGTAATGTCAGCGTTTTTGCATGAAAACTTGTATATAGCATATATAATGGACAAAGTGACAAATGGAGAATTCTTTCAAAAAAAAAAAAAAATCGGGTAAAATTTGTACGATAATGGCCCTAGGTTCGATTGGCCAAGAATTTTGACCCAAATGTAATGTCGCAATTTTTTCAGGAAAATGCCTAGATAGTATATTCAGAGGTCCAAGAAAAAAATGGAAAATTCTTTTGGAAAAAAAAAAAATAACTTCAGTAAAATCTATATGAAAATGCTCTTATGTCCAAATGGTCAAGAATTTTGACCAGAATGCAATGTCGGCGTTTTTGCACGAAAAATTTTATATTGCTTATATAAAGGACAAAAAAACAAATTTAAAATTCTTTCGAAAAAAAAAAAAAAAAAAACTCAGGTAAAATTTATACGAAAATGCCCCTAGGTCCGATAGGCAAAGAATTTCGACCAAAATGTAATGTTGCAATTTTTACACGAAAACTTGTAGATAGTATATTCAGAGGTCGAAGAAAAAAATGAAAAATTCTTTAGGAAAAAATAAATAAATAACTCGGGTAAAATTTGTACGAAAATACCCTTTGGTTTGACTAGTCCAGAACTTTGGCCGGAATGCAATGTCAGCTTTTTACCCTAAAAACTTGTTGATAGCATATATAAAGGTCAAAAAGAAAAATGTAAAATTCTTTCAAAAAAAAAAAAACTTGGGTAAAATTTGTACGAAAATGCCCATTGGTCCGACTGGTCAAGAATTTTGACCGGAATGCAATGTCGGTGTTTTTGCACGTAAAGGTCAAAAAAACAAATGTAAAATTCTTTCGAAAAAAAATAACTTGGGAAAAATTTGTATGAAAATGCCCAAAGGTCTGACTGGCCAAGAATTTTGACCAAAATGCAATGTTGCCATTTTTGCACGAAAACTTGTAGATAGTATACTCAGAGGTCAAACAAATAAATGGAACATTATTTAGAAAAATAAAAATAACTTGGGGAAAATGTTTACGAAAATGCCATTTGGTTTGACTGGTCTAGAATTTTGGCCGAAATGCAACGTCAACGTTTTTGCACGAAAAAATGCAGATAGCATATATAAAGGTGAAAAAAACAAAAGTAAAATTCTTTCGGAAAAAAAAAAAAAAAAAAAAAAATAGGATAAAATTTGTACAAGAATGCCCCTACGTTCGACTGGCCAAGAATTTTGACCAAAATACAATGTCACCATTTTTGCAAGAAAACTTGTAGATAGTATATTCAGATGTCAAAGAGACAAAATGGAAAATTCTTTAAAAAAGAAATAAAAATAACTCAGGTAAAATTTGTACGAAAATTCCCTTTGGTTTGTTTGATCAAAAAGTTTGACCGGAATGCAATGTTGCCGTTTTTGCACGAAAACTTGTAGATAGAAAATATAATGGACAAAAAAAAAAAAAAAAACAATTGTGAAATTCTTTTAGGGAAAAAAAACACTCTCGTAAAATTTGTAAGAAAATGCCCTTAGGTCCGACTGGTCAAGAATTTTGACTGGAATGCAATGTCGGCGTTTTTACACGAAAACTTTTATATAGCATATATAGAGGACAAACAGACAAATGGAAAATTCTTTTGAAAGAAAAACAAAATTGGGTAAAATTTGTACGATAATGGCCCTAGGTTCAACTAGCCTACAATTTTGACCGGAATGCAATGTCGCAATTTTTTCAAGAAATCACTTAGATAGTATATTTAGAGGTCCAAGAAAAAAATGGAAAATTCTTGTGCAAAAAAATTAAAAAAATAACTTGAGTAAAATCTGTATGAAATGTTCTTAGATCCAACTGGTCAAGAATTTTGACTGGAATGCAATGTCGGTATTTTTGCAGGAAAACATGTAGATAGCTTATATAAAGGCAAAAAAAAAATGTAAAATTCTTTCAAAAAAAAAAAACTCAGATAAAATTTGTCCAAAAAGGCCCCTAAGTCTGACTGGCCAAGAATTTTGACCAAAATACAATGTATTAATTTTTGCCCAAAAACTTGTAGATATTATATTCAGCGTTCAAAGAAACAAATGGAAATTTTTTTAGTAAAATAAAAATAAAAATAACTCGGTTAAAATTTGTACGAAAATGCCATTTGGACCGACTGGTCAGAAATTTTGACCAGAATGCAATGTCGCTGTTTTTGCACGAAAAATTTTAGATAGTATATTCAGAGGTTGAAGAAACAAGTGGAAAATTCCTTAGGAAAAAATAAATAAAAATAACTCAAGTAAAATTTTTACGAAATTAACCTTTTGTCTGATTGCTCAAGAATTTTGGCCGTAATGCAATGTCATTTTTTTTGCATGAAAACTTGTTGATAGCATATATAAAGGTAAAAAAAAAATTTAATATTATTTAAAAAAAAAAAAAAAAAACTCTAGTAAAATTTGTAAGAAAATGCCTTTAGGTCCGACAGGTCAAGAATTTTGACTAGAATGCAATGTCGACGTTTTTGCACGAAAACTTGTATATAGAATATATAAAGGACAAAGAGACAAATGGAAAATTCTTTTGAAAGAAAATAAAAATCATGTAAAATTTGTACGATAATGGCACTAGGTTCGACTGGCCAAGAATTTTGACCAGAATGCTATGTCGCAATTTTTTCACAAAAACACTTAGATAGTATATTCAGAGGTCCAAGAAAAAAATGGAAAATTCTTTTGGAAAAATAAAATAACTTGAGTAAAATCTGTACGAAAATGCTCTTATGTCCAATTGGTCTTAGGTATAATTTGTACGAAAATGCCCCTAGGTCCGATAGGCAAAGAATATCAACCAAAATGCAATATTGCCATTTTTGCATGAAAACTTGTAGATAGTATACTCAGAGGTCGAAGATACAAATGGAAGATTCTTTAGGAAAAAATAAATAAAAATAACCCGTGTAAAATTTGTACGAAAATGCCATTTGGTCCGACTGGTAAAGAATTTCAATCGAAATGCAATATCGGTGTTTTTGCATGAAAATTTGTAGATAGCATATATAATGGAAAAAAAAAAACAAATGTAAAATTCTTTCGAAAAAAAAAGTAACACGGGTAATATTTCTATGAAAATGCCCCTAGGTCCGACCGGCCAAGAATTTTGACCAAAATGTAATGTCGCCGTTTTTGCAGAAGATAGTATATTCAGAGGTCGAAGAAACAAATGTAAAATTCTCTAGAAAACAAAAATAAAAATAACCTGGGTAATATTTGTATGAAAATGCCCTTTAGTTCCGTCTGGTCAAGAATTTTCATTAGAACGCAATGTTGGGATTTTTGCACGAAAATTTGTAGATAGCATATATAAAGCTCAAAAAAACAATTGTAAAATTCTATCAAAAAAAAAAAAAGAATCGGGTAAAATTTGTATGAAAATGGCTGTAGGTTCGACTGGCCAAGAATTTTGACCAAGATGCATTTGTCGCCATTTTGCACGAAAACTTGTACATATTAAAGGTCTAAGAAACAAATGGAAATTAATTTCAAAAAAAAAAAAAAATCCCGGGTAATATTTGTATGAAAGTGCCTTTAGGTCCGACTGGTCAAGAATTTTGATCGTAATGCAATGTGGGCATTTTTGCACGAAAACTTGTATATTTCTTATATAATGGTCAAAAAAATAAATTTAAAATTCTTTCGTAAAAAAAAATAATAATAAAATAAAATAAAATAAAAACTCTGGTAAAATTTGTACGAAAATGCCCCTAGGTTCGATAGGCAAAGAATTTCGACCAAAATGCAATGTTGCCATTTTTGCATGAAAACTTGTAGATAGTATATTCAGAGGTCGAAGACACAAATGGAAAATTCTTTAGGAAAAAAAATAATAATAACTCGGGTAAAATTTGTACGAAAATGCCCTATGGTCTGACTTGTCAAGAATTTTGACCGGAATGCAATGTCGGTGTTTTCACACGAAAACTTGTAGATAGCATATATAATGGCCAAAAAACAAATGTAAAATTCTTACAAAAAGAGAAAACCCAGGTAATATTTGTACGATAATGCCCTTAGGTCCGACTGGATCAAGAATTTTCACCGGAATGCAATGTCGCTGTTTTTGCACAAAAACTTGTTGATAGTGTATTCAGAGGTCAATAAAACAAATGGAAAATTATTTCGGAAAAAAAAAATATATATATATATCCCTGGTAATATTTGTACGAAAATGCCCTTCGGTCTGACTGGTCAAGAATCTTGACAGGAATGCATTGTTGGCATTTTTTCACGAAAACATGTTGATAGCATATATAAAGGACAAAAAAACAAATGTAAAATTCTTACGAAAAAAAATAAATAAATAATTGTACGAGAATGCCTCTTGGTCTGACTGGCCAAGAATTTTGACCAAAACACAATGTCACCATTTTTGCACAAAAATTTGTAGATATTATATTCTATGGTCAAAGAGACAAATTGAAAATTCTTTAGGAAAAGAATATAAAAATAACTCGGGTAAAATTTGTACAAAAATGACCTTTGGTCTGACTGGTCAAGAATTTTGACAGGAATGCAATGTCGGCATTTTCGTATGTAAACTTGTAGATAGCATATATAATGGACAAAAAAAAAAAATGTAAAATTCTTTCCAAAAAAAAAAACCTGGGAAATATTTGTATGAAAATGCCCTTAGGTCTGACTGTGTCAAGAATTTTTATTAGACAGCAATTTCGCCCTTTTTGCACGAGAAATTGTTGATAGTATATTCAAAGGTCCAAGAAACAAATGGAAAATTATTTCAAAAAAAAAAAAAAATCTCGGGTAATATTTGTATGCCCGAAAACTTGTAGATAGCATACATAAAGGTCAAAAAGACAAATGTAAAATTCCTTCGGAAAAAAAATAAATAAACTCGAGTAAAATTTGTACAAAAATGCCCTTTGGTCCGATTGGTAAAGAATTTTGACCGGAATGCAATGTCGGCATTTTTGCACGAATACTTGTAGATGGCATATATAAAGGTCAAAAAAACAAACTTAAAATTCTTTCGAAAAAAAAAAAAAAAAAAACTCATGTAAAATTTGTACGAAAATGCCCCAAGGTCCGATTGGCCAAGAATTTTGACCAACATGCAATGTTGCCATTTATGCACAAAAACTTGTAGATAGTATATTCAGAGGTCAAAGAAATAAATGGAAAATTATTTTGAAAAAAAAAATTAATAACCCTAGGTAAAATTTTTACGAAAATGCCATTTGGTTCGACTGGTCTAGAATTTTGGCCGAAATGCAACGTTGATGTTTTTGCACGAAAACATGCAGATAGCATATATAAAGGTGAGAAAAACAAAAGTAAAATTCTTTCGAAAAAAACATTAAAAAAAAAACTCGGTTAAAATTTGTAAGAAAATGCCCCTCGACTGGCCAAGAATTTTGACCAAAATACAATGTCGCCATTTTTGCACGAAAACTTGTAGATAATATATTCAGAGGTCAAAGAGACAAATGGAAAATTCTTTAAAAAAAAATAAAACTAACTCGGGTAAAATTTGTACGAAAATTCCCTTTGGTCCGTCTGATCAATAAGTTTGACCGGAATGCAATGTCGAAGTTTTTGCACGAAAACTACAGATAGCAAATATAATGGACAAAAAAACAAATATAAAATTCTTTCGAAAAAAAAAAAAAAAAAAACTCTGGTAAAATTTGTAAGAAAATGCCCTTAGGTCCGACTGGTCAAGAATTTTGACTGGAATGCAATTTCGAAGTTTTTTTATAAAAACTTTTATATAGCATATATAAAGGACAAACAGAAAAATGGAAAATTCTTTTGAAAGAAAAACAAAATCGGGTAAAATTTGTACGATAATGGCCCTAGGTTCGACTAGCCTACAATTTTGACCAGAATGCAATGTCGCAATTTTTTCAAGAAATCACTTAGATAGTATATTCAAAGGTCCAAGAAAAAAGTGGAAAATTCTTGTGGAAAAAAAAATAAATAACTTGAGTAAAATTTATACAAAAATGCTCCTAGATCCGACCGGTCAAGAATTTTGACCAAAATGCAATATCGGTGTTTTTGCACGAAAACTTGTAGATAGCTTGTATAAAGGTCAAAAAAACAAGTGTAAAATTCTTTCAGGAAAAAAAAAAAAAAAAAACTCTCATAAAATTTGTAGGAAAATGCCCTTAGGTCCGACTAGTCAAGAATTTTGACTGGAATGCAAAGTCGGCATTTTTACATGAAAACTTTTATATAACATATATAGAGGAAAAACAAACAAATGGAAAATTATTTCAAAAAAAAAAAATCGGGTAAAATTGGTACGATAATGGCCCTAGGTTCGACTAGCCTACAATTTTGACCGGAATGCAATGTCATAATTTTTTCAAGAAATCACGTAGATAATATATTTAGAGGTCCAAGAAAAAAATGGAAAATTCTTGTGCAAAAAAATTTAAAAAATAACTTGAGTAAAATCTGTACGAAAATGCTCTTAGATCTGACTGGTCAAGAATTTTGACCATAATGCAATGTCGGCGTTTTGCATTAAAACTTGTAGATAGCTTATATAAAGGTCAAAAAACAAATGTAAAATTCTTTTGAAAAAAAAAAAAAAATTCAGATAAAATTTGTCCAAAAAGGCCCCTAGGTCCAACTGGCCAAGAATTTTGACCAAAATACAATGTATTAATTCTAGTACAAAAACTTGTAGATATTATATTCAGCGTTCAAAGAAACAAATGGAAATTTTTTTAGTAAAATAAAAATAAAAATAATTCGGTTAAAATTTGTACGAAAATGCCATTTGGACCGACTGGTCAAGAGTTTTGACCAGAATGCAATGTCGCCATTTTTGCATGAAAAATTTTAGATAGTATATTCAGAGGTCCAAGAAATAAAAGGAAAATTCCTTAGCAAAAAATAAATAAAAATAACTCAAGTAAAATTTTTACAAAATTAACCTTTTGTCTGATTGCTTAAGAATTTTGGCCGTAATGCAATGTCGTTTTTGTTTTGCATGAAAACTTGTAGATAGCATATACAAAGGTCAACAAAAATTTAAAAATATTTAAAAAAAAAAAAAAACCTCTAGTAAAATTTGTAAGAAAATGTCTTTAGGTCCGACGGGTCAAGAATTTTGACTGGAATGCAATGTCGACGTTTTTGCACGAAAACTTGTATATAGCGTATATAAAGGACAAAGAGACAAATGGAAAATTCTTTCGAAAGAAAAAAAAATCGGGTAAAATTTGTACGATAATGACACTAGGTTCGACTGGCCAAGAATTTTCACCAGAATGCTATGTCGCAAATTTTTTCACAAAAACACTTAGATAGTATATTCAGAGGTCCAAGAAAAAAATGGAAAATTCTTTTGGAAAAATAAAATAACTTGAGTAAAATTTGTACGAAAATGCTCTTATGTCTGACTGGTCTTAGGTAAAATTTGTACGAAAATGCCCCTAGATCCGATAGGCAAAGAATATTGACCAAAATGCAATGTTGCCATTTTTGCACAAAAACTTGTAGATAGTATATTTAGAGGTCGAAGATACAAATGGAAAATTCTTTAGGAAAAAATAAATAAAAAGAACCCGTGTAAAATTTGTATGAAAATGCCATTTGGTCCGACTGGTCAAGAATTTCAATCGAAATGCAATGTCGGCGTTTTTGCACGAAAACTTGTAGATAGCATATACAATGGACAAAACAACAAATGTAAAATTCTTTCGAAAAAAAAAAAAGTAACTCGAGTAATATTTCTACGAAAATGCCCCTAGGTCTGACCGGCCAAGAATTTTGACCAAAATACGATGTCGCTATTTTTGCATGAAAACTTGTAGATAGTATATTCAGAGGTCGAAGAACCAAACGGAAAATTCTTTAGGAAAAAATGAATAAAAATAACCTGGGTAGTATTTGTACGAAAATGCCCCTAGGTCCGACTGGCAAAGAATTTTTACCAAAATGTAATTTCGCCGTTTTTGCACGAAAACTTGCAGATAGAATATTCAAAGGTCGAAGAAACAAATATAAAGTTATTTAGAAAAAAAAAATAAAAATAACCTGGGTAATATTTGTACGAAAATGCCCTTTAGGTCCGTCTGGTCAAGAATTTTCATCGGAACGCAATGTCGGCATTTTTGCACGAAAATTTGTAGATAGCATATATAAAGGTCAAAAAAAAAAATGTAAAATTATTTCGGAAAAAAAAATATATATATAAAAACTCTGGTAAAATTTGTACGAAAATGCCGCTACATTCGAGAGGCAAAGAATTTCGACCAAAATGCAATGTTGCCATTTTTGCACGAAAACCTGTAGATAGTATATTCAGAGGTCGAAGACACAAATGGAAAATTCTTTAGGAAAAAGAATAATAATAACTCGGGTAAAATTTGTACGAAAATGCCCTATAGTCCGACTTGTCAAGAATTTTGACCGGAATGCAATGTCGGTGTTTTCACACGAAAACTTGTAGATAGCATATATAATGGCCAAAAAACAAATGTAAAAATCTTACAAAAAGAGAAAACCCGGGTAATATTTGTACGATAATGCCCTTAGGTCCAACTGGATCAAGAATTTTCATCGGAATGCAATTTCGCCGTTTTTGCACAAAAACTTGTTGATAGTGTATTCAGAGGTCAATAAAACAAATGGAAAATTATTTCGGAAAAATATATATATATATATATCCCGGGTAATATTTGTACGAAAATGCTCTTCGGTCTGACTGGTCAAGAATCTTGACGGGAATGCATTGATGGCATTTTTTCACGAAAACTTGTTGATAGCATATATAAAGGACAAAAAAAAAAATGTAAAATTCTTTTCGAAAAAAAAAAAAAATTGTACGAGAATGCCTCTTGGTCTAACTGGTCAAGAATTTTGACCAAAACACAATGTCGCCATTTTTGCACAAAAATTTGTAGATATTATATTCTGTGGTCGAAGAGACAAATTGAAAATTCTTTAGGAAAAGAAAATGAAAATAACTCGGGTAAAATTTGTACGAAAATGCCCTTTGGTCCGACTGGTCAAGAATTTTGACAGGAATGCAATGTTGGCGTTTTTGTCTGTAAACTTGTAGATAGCATATATAATGGACAAAAAAACATATGTAGAATTCTTTCCAAAAACAAAACCCGGGAAATATTTGTACGAAAATGCCCTTAGGTCTGACTGGGTCAAGAATTTTTACCAGATAGCAATTTTGTCGTTTTTGCACGAAAAACTGTTGATGGTATATTCAGAGGTCCAAGAAACAAATGGAAAATTATTTCAGAAAAAAAAAATTCTTGGGTAATATTTGTATGCCCGAAAACTTGTAGATAGCATATATAAAGGTCAAAAAGACAAATGTAAAATTCTTTCAAAAAAAAAAAAAAAAAAAACTCAAGTAATATTTGTACAAAAATGCCCTTTGGTCCGATTGGTCAAGAATTTTGACCGGAATGCAATGTCAGCGTTTTTGCACGAAAAACTTGTAGATGGCATATAAAAAGGTCAAAAAAACAAACTTAAAATTCTTTCGAAAAAAAAAAAAAAAAAACTCTGGTAAAATTTGTACGAAAATGCCGCTACGTTCGAGAGGCAAAGAATTTCGACCAAAATGCAATGTTGCCATTTTTGCACGAAAACCTGTAGATAGTATATTCAGAGGTCAAAGACACAAATGGAAAATTCTTTAGGAAAAAAAATAATAATAACTCGGGTAAAATTTGTATGAAAATGCCCTATAGTCCAACTTGTCAAGAATTTTGACCGGAATGCAATGTCGGTGTTTTCACACGAAAACTTGTAGATATCATATATAATGGCCAAAAAACAAATGTAAAATTCTTACAAAAAGAGAAAACCTGGGTAATATTTGTACGATAATGCCCTTAGGTCCGACTGGATCAAGAATTTTCATCGAAATGCAATTTCGCCGTTTTTACACAAAAACTTGTTGATAGTGTATTCAGAGGTCAATAAAACAAATGGAAAATTATTTTAGAAAAAAAAAAATATATATATATATATATATATCTCGGGTAATATTTGTACGAAAATTCCCTTTGGTCCGTCTGATCAGTAAGTTTGACCGGAATGTAATGTCGGCGTTTTGGCACGAAAACCTGTAGATAGCAAATATAATGGACAAAAAAACAAATATAAAATTCTTTCGAGGAAAAAAAAAAAAAAAAACTCTGGTAAAATTTGTAAGAAAATGCCCTTAGGTCTGACTGGTCAAGAATTTTGATTGGAATGCAATGTCGAAGTTTTTTAATGAAAACTTTTATATAGCATATATAAAGGACAAACAGACAAATGGAAAATTCTTTCGAAAGAAAAACAAAATCGGGTAAAATTTGTACGATAATGGCCCTAGGTTCGACTAGCTTACAATTTTGACCAGAATGCAATGTCGCAATTTTTTCAAGAAATCACTTAGATAGTATATTCAAAGGTCCAAGAAAAAAGTGGAAAATTCTTGTGTAAAAAAATGAAATAATAACTCAAGTAAAATCTGTACGAAAATGCTCTTAGATTCGACTGGTCAAGAATTTTGACCGAAATGCAATGTCGGCATTTTTGCACGAAAATTTGTAGATAGCTTATATAAAGGTCAAAAAAACAAATGTAAAATTCTTTCGAAAAACGAAAAAAAAACTCGGGTAAAATTTGTCCAAAAAGGCCCCTAGGTCCGACTGGCCAAGAATTTTGGCCAAAATGTAATGTATTAATTTTTGCACGAAAACTCGTAGATATTATATTCAGCGTTCAAGGAAACAAATGGAAAATTTTTTAGTAAAATAAAAATAAAAATAAAAATACCTTGGTTAAAATTTGTACGAAAATGCAATTTGGACCGACTGGTCAAGAATTTTGACCGGAATGCAATGTCACCGTTTTTGCACAAAAAATTTTAGATAGTATATTTAGTGGTCGAAGAAACAAATGGAAAATTCTTTAGGAAAAAATAAATAAAAATAACTCAAGTAAAATTTATACGAAATTAACCTTTTGTCCGATTGGTCAAGAATTTTGGCCATAATGCAATGCCATTTTTTTTTTGCATGAAAACTTGTAGATAGCATATATAAAGGTCAAAAAAAAATTTAAAATTATTTCAAAAAAAAAAGAAAAAAAGTCCTCTAGTAAGATTTGTAAGAAAATGCCTTTAGGTCAGACTGGGCAAGAATTTTGACTGGAATGCAATGTCGACGTTTTTGCCCGAAAACTTGTATATAGCATATATAAAAGACAAAGAGACAAATGGAAAATTCTTTCGAATAAAAAAAAATCGGGTAAAATTTTTACAATAATGGCACTAGGTTCAACTGGCCATGTATTTTGACCAGAATGCATTGTCGCAATTTTTTCACGAAAACACTTAGATAGTATATTCAGTGGTCGAAGAAAAAAATGGAAAATTCTTTTTGAAAAAAAAAAATAACTTGAGAAAAATCTGTACGAAAATGCCCTTATGTCCAACTGGTCAAGAATTTTAACCGGAATGCAATGTCGGCATTTTTGCACGAAAACTTGTATATTGCTTATTTAAAAGTCAAAAAAACAAATGTTAAATTCTTTCGAGGAAAAAAAAATCTCAAGTAAAATTTGTACGAAAATGCCCCTAGGTCCGATAGGCAAAGAATTTCAACCAAAATGCAATGTTGCCATTTTTGCACAAAAACTTGTAGATAGTATATTCAGAGGTCGAAGATACAAATGGAAAATTCTTTAGGAAAAAATAAATAAAAATAACTCGTGTAAAATTTGTACGAAAATGCCATTTGGTCCGACTAGTCAAGAATTTCAATCGAAATGCCGTGTCGGCATTTTTGCTCGAAAACTTTTGGATAGCGTATATAATGGAAAAAAAAACAAATGCTCACGACGACTCTCCAAGTCAACCACCTTCTTCCTCAGAGCCTTGATGTGTGTCTCAATGGCATCAACAGCAGGCTGAACCTTCCTCATGAAGCAGGCTCAGGCAATCTCAAGGAGATGATCAAGGATGAACTCCACAGCAAAGCCCACGCTAACAAGTTCCTGAATCGCAGCCCTCCACTACGGGATCCTCTCGGTGAAGATAGTGTCAACAAAGTTATGTCAATGTCATTCATCACACTCCCTAGCAACTTCAAAAAGTGCTCTCTGGCAGAACGACCAAGGCAGAATCCTTGCATAAAGTCACCACGGCTACTATAGATCACCACCAAATGAGAAGTATAATCGTCTGGAATTCTAAAGCCATGAAAGTCTACATAGGGAGGCCTAGAACCCCAGAAGTATACAGGATCAAGGTCATTAACCTCAGGCTGATCAAAACGGGCAAAAAAGGCTGTGGCCTCATTCATAGGGTCCGAAACTATGGCAGAACTGCTACCCACCTTAAACTAAGAAGGGGCAGTAGGAAGCGGACCTATCAAGAAAGCATGAAGTAGGGTGTGAGAAATCGTGAACCAAGGAGAGTGAACTCACAATGAAGAAGTGGAGAAAGAGATGAGAGAAAGAAACATACTAGGACCCATGAGAATAGGGGTTGTGGAGACAGTAGGAACTGGTGCTGGGGGAATGACAGAAACTGGCACTGAAGGTATAGCAGAAACTGGTGCTGAAGGTATGGCAGAAACATGTGCTACAGGTGCAGCAGGAGAAGTAGCTATAGGCATACCTATGTCTGCTACAGCTCCTGGCTCCTCAAAGGTCTATACAATCAGAAGGATGAACATGCAAAATAAAAGGGAGACCATAGCAAAGGAGTGACACAAATATATATGCATAAAGGGGAGATAACAAACAAAAAGGAGGGACGAGGGAACTTAGCAAGATAAGGAGACACATACCCATGAATTCGGCCTTATGCTTAGCACCTTCCTCCTCTTCAGAATCAGAAACCCTCTTTTTCATGGTAGGTTCGTCATCAGGATCCTCTAGAACATCCTTAGATCCCTTAGAAGACAAGTTTGCATCAAGTCCACATGTGGTAGAGCTTGGGATGGAAGAAGGGGTAACCACTTGTGGTGGGCCTTTTTGTGGTTAAAGTGGGCTGGGCTGCCTCCTGTGGTATTGGGCCCGAGTATTCTGAGTAAGGGAGTTGAGACCGATCCAACTACAACTCAATTTGGTCTGGCTTGGGCGCAAACTATGTCTCGTCTGCCAAAAGCATGCTTACGGTGGGCAGAACGTGGTGCTTATCCTTTGTTTTTTGCCACAGAAGTAACTTTTCTCCAGTTTCTGTCGCAAAATGAACTTTTCTCCAGTTTCTGCCATAGGAATGACTTTTTTGCTATGTAGCAAAATTTCTGCTGTGCAATTAAGCTTTCTGCTGTGCATTGAAGTTGTTTTTTGTGCAGTAAAGCTTTTTGCTATAAAGCCTTCTGCTGTGTAATAAAGCTGTCTGCTGTGCATTAAAGCTGTCTGCTGTGCTTTAAAGCTGTCTGCTGTGCTTTAAAGCTATCTACCGTGCAATAAAGCCTTTTGTAATGTGAATGACTACTCTTCATTTTTACTGTAGAACTACTTTTCTACTTCCTGCACATAAACAAATCTAAAACCCAAAGAAAATACCCATAAAACAAATGTTAGTTTAAATGGGTTAGCATATTCTCAAATATATACATACATATATAAGTATATATAGTTATACGTATTCACATATACATATATAAAATATATTTTGCAGAACATAAGAAACAAGATATACGTATATATATACTTATGGCTGGATAATGATTAGTTTGTGTCAACAGTGAAACACGTAATAACAAATAAAGAAGAAAGCTTCCGCAGAAAAGGTTTAGCTAGTATAATAGCTAACACGGTACATATAATGAAAAGGTGCTACAGCAGAATAACTAGTACAAAAAGTAAAGATACCACAGCAGGACAATTAATGCAGCAGACGTGATAAAAGCGTGCTACAGCAGGATGAGTAAATACAACAGATATAATTTATAATGAGAGAAATCAAATATATTTGCAATCAAAATCAAGTATTGAATATTCCCATAGGATAAGTAAACCAAGAAAGAACCCAAACCCCAACTTGAACAACCTTGTTATAGGCTTTTGCCATTAAAGTTGTGCATTTTGGAGAATAGGCCTAAATGGCTATTAGCTATTACTTTTGGGGACATCAAAGAGTGGGTTTGCTAAGAGGGAGGGAAAAGATGATCTATTGATGCATGCTCCTATTCCTGCCGTATTTTCTCTCTTTATTTTACCACTTTCTTTCTTTCTCTACGTTCTTTCTTTACTCTTAGTTTCTTATTACTCTCCTGCCGTGAGTTGTCCCCCCCTTTTTGGTCTTTTCTTTTCCTGGGTACCTCTCTCTGGGTGCTTACTACCCTCTTACCATGGGTTTTCCTCCCTTAAGTGCTTCCCTTCATTGGGTCTCTCTCTTTTAGTGTTTTTCTCTCTTCCCTTGTTTTTCCTTTTCTTCCTCTGTTTTTTCTCCTCCATTCCCCCCATTTTTTCTCTGCCTGGTTACCTTCCTTTTATAGCAAACTGATTCAATGGGATTTCTCCCTTTTAGCCCTAGGGCTTCACCAACTGTTTTTGGTTTGTTGTGGGCATCCTTTCAAGATTACCCACTCACACATTGGTTGCCTCTGCCATTACTCAGTATATGTTTGCTGCAACGCTACTCATTTCACGACAAAATTCCCTTTTGTTTGTTCCTGCTGTATACCTCTACCTCACTACCTAGTTCTATGGCATGCATCAGATGGTTCCAACCATTTATTACTTCTTTTGGGTAAGATACCATCCCAACAAGATATCTTTTCCAAAAGAAATTACGGTAGGAAACCAAATATAGACCCCCTTTTCCCCCCACCACCAAACCACGCCCTCTGAATCCCTTTGACTGTTGGCCCACCTCCTTTGTATTGGCTGGGTATAGGTTGGTGGTGCCTTGGCCCTTCTGTGCTTGCTCTGCTATCTTTTGTGTTTGTCTCCCACGCTGTTTCTGCCGTAGCAGATTAGCTTTGTTTTTGTCTGCTGCGTGTTTTGTCTTATTTCTTCACACATTTCTTGCTACGTTTGTCATTTTCCTTTGGTTTGGCTTTTCTTTCCTTCACATGATTCCTACTACTGACACTTCCTACCGTTCCTTGTTTCTTTTCATTGTGCTTCTTCATATCAGTTTTCACGCTTATCCTTTTATATAAAAGAATTTGGGCCTTTGTGGGCCAGATAATGTTGATTGGATCAAAAGGGTCTTGGGCTCAATTTGTCTTATATATTCCACCTACAAGTTTTCGGGAAAAAATGGGGATATTGCATTTCGGTCCAAATTCTTGACCAAAAGAATGTTGGGGCATTTTCTTACAAAATTCACTCAAGTTTTTTTTTTTTTTTTTTTCTAAAGAATATTCTATTTGTTTCGTGGACGTCTATATATGCCACCAAAAAGTTTCCAAAACGCAATGTCGGAGTTTTTGAACAAAGACTTGTACCCATCATATATAGAGGACCAAGAAAAAAATGAAATATTCTTTAGAAAGAAAATAAAAAATAAACTTAGTTAAATTTTGTACGAAAATGCCCCTAGGTCCGACTGGTCAAGATTTCTGACAGAAATGCAATTTCGATGTTTTTGAAAGAAAAATTGTAGATAGCTTGTATCGAAGTCAAAGATACAAATTGAAGATTCTTTATAAAGAAATGAAAAAAAAAAATCTTGGATAAATTTTGTGACAAAATGCCCCGCAGCCTAAATGGTAAAAAATTTAGTCCAATACAATGTCGGCATTTTTGCAAGAAAACTTATAGATAGCGTATATAGAACTAAAAGAAACAAATGGAAAATTCTTTAGAAAGAAAAAGAATAAAAAAAAGAATAAAAAAAAAAAAAAAACACAATTAAAATTTGTACAAAAATGCCTATCAAACTGACTGGTCAAGAATTATAACCAAAACCAATGTCGGCGTTTTTGAACGAAAACTTGTAGACATCATATATAGAGGTCCAAGAAAAAAATGAGTTATTCTTTAGAAAGAAAATAAAAAATAAACTCAGTTAAATTTTGTACGAAAGTGCCCCTAGGTCTAATTGGTCATGAATTTTTACAGATTGCAATTTCGGGCTTTTTGCACGAAAACTTGTAGAGAGCATGTAGAGAGGTCTAAGAAACAAAGGGATAATTCTTTATAAAGAAATGAAAAAAAAAAAAAAAAAACTCGTATAAATTTTGCATAAAAATTCCCCTTATCCGACTGGTCTAGAAATTTGGTAAGAATGCAATGTTGGCGTTTTTGCAAGAAAACTTGTGGATAGAATATATAGAGCTAAAAGAAACAAATGAAAAACTCCTCAGAAAGAAAAAGAATAAAATAAAAATTAAAACTCAATTAAAACTTGTAGAAAAATGCCCATCGATTAGACCAGTCTAGAATTATGAGAAAAATGCAATGTCAGCGTTTTTGAACAAAAACTTGTAGACAACATATATAGAGATCCAAGAAAAAAATGAAATATTCTTTAGAAAGAAAATAAAAAATAAACTCAGTTAAATTTTGTACGAAAATGCCCGTAGGTCCGACTAGTCAAGAATTTTGACAGAAATGCAATTTCAGTGATTTTGCACGAGAACTTGAAGATAGGATGTATAGAGGTTGAAGAAACAAAAGGAAAATTCTTTACATAGAAAAAAAAAATCTCGGATAAATTTTTTGAGAAAATGCCCCCTGGTCCGAATGGTAAAAAAATTTGGTCAAAACGCAATGTCGGCGTTTCTGCAAGAAAACTTTTAGATAGCGTATATAGAGCTAAACGAAACAAATCGAATATTCTTCAAAAAGAAATAGTTTAAAATATTAAAAAAAAAAAAACTAAATTAAAATTTGTACAAAAATGCCTATCGAACCAACTGGTCAAGAATTTTGACCAAAAGCAATGTCGGCATTTTTGAACGAAAACTTGTAGACATCATATATAGATGTCCAATAAAAAAACGAAATATTCTTTGGAAAGAAAATAAAAAAATAAACTCGAATATGTAAAGAATTTTGACAGAAATACAATTTCGGTGTTTTTGCATGAAAACTTGTAGACATCATATATAGTGGTCTAACAAACAAATGGAAAATTATTTATAATGAAAAAAAAAAAATTAAAAAAATAAAACTCGAATAAATTTTGCTAGAAAATGCCCCCTGGTTCGAATGGTCAAAAAATTTGGTCAAAATGCAATATCGGCGTTTTTACATGAAAATTTATAGATAGTGTATATGGAGCTAAAAGAAACCAATCGAATATTCTTCAGAAAGAAAAAGTTTAAAATAAAAATAAAAACTAAATAAATATTCGTACAAAAATGCCTATCGAACTGACTAGTCAAGAATTATGACCAAAAGCAATGTCGGCATTTTTGAACGAAAACTTGTAGACGTTATATATAGAGGTCCAAGAAAAAAAAAATTCTTTGGAAAGAAAATGAAAAATAAACACAGTTAAATTTTGTACGAAAAGGCCCCAACGTCCGACTAGCCAAGAATTTTGACAAAAATAAAATTTCAGTGTTTTTGCGTGAAAACCTGTAGATATCATGTATAGAGGTCTAAGAAAAAACAACTCGGATAAATTTTGCAAGAAAATGCCCCGTGGTCCGAATGGTCAAGAAATTTGGCCAAAATGCAATATTGACGTTTTCTCTAGAAAAATTGTTGATAGCATATATTGAGCTAAAAGAAACAAATGGAAAATTCTTCAGAAAGAAAAAAATAAAAATAAAAATAAAAACTCAAATAAAACTTGTACAAAATGCCCATCGATCAGACAAGTCTAGAATTATGACTACAAGGCAAAGTCAGCTTTTTGGAATGAAAACTTGCAGACATCACATATTGAGGCCCAAGAAAAAAATGAAATATTCTTTAGAAAGAAAATAAAAAAACAAACTCAGTTAAATTCTGTACGAAAATGACCCTAGGTCCGACTGGTCATGAATTTTGACAGAAATGCAATTTCGGTGTTTTTGCACAAAAACCTGAAGAGAGGATGTATAGAGGTTTTAGAAACAAATAGAAAATTCATTATAAAGAAAAGAAAAAAAATTCAAGGATAAATTTCATTAGAAAATGCCCCTTGGTCCGACTGGTCAAGAAATTTAGTCAAAATCCAATGTCGGCGTTTTTGCAAGAAAACTTATAGATAGCATATATGGAGCTAAAAGAAACTAATGGAAAATTCCTCAGAAAGAAAAAGAATTAAAAAAAAAAAAAAAACTCAATTAAAATTTTTACAAAAATGCCTATCGATCTGACTAGTCAAGAATTATGACCAAACACAATGTCAGCTTTTTTGAACGAAAACTTGTAGACATCATATATAGAGGTCCAAGAAAAAAATGAAATATTCTTTAGAAAGAAAATAAAAAATAAACTTAGTTAAATTTTTTACGAAAATGCCCCAACGTCCGACTAGTCAAGAATTTTGAAAAAAATAAAATTTCGGTGTTTTTGCACGAAAACCTGTAGATATCATGTATAGAGGTCTAAGAAACAAATTGATAATTCTTTATAATGAAATGTGAAGAAAAAAAAAAAAACTCGAATAAATTTTGCAAGAAAATGCCCCTTGGTCCGAATGGTCAAGAAATTTGGCCAAAATGCAACAACGACGTTTTCTCAAGAAAACTTGTTGATAGCATATATAGAGCTAAAAGAAACAAATGGAAAATTCTTTAGAAAGAGAAAGAATGAAATAAAAATAAAAACTCAAATAAAACTTGTACAAAAATCCCATCGATCAGACTATTCTAGAATTATGACTAAAACACAAAGTCAGCGTTTTTGAACGAAAACTTGTAGACATCACATATAGAGGTCCAAGAAAAAAATGAAATATTCTTTAGAAAGAAAATAAAAAATAAACTCAGTTAAATTTTGTACGAAAATGACCCTAGGTCCGACGGGAAATGAATTTTGACTGAAATGCAATTTCGGTGTTTTTGCACGAAAACTTGAATATAGGATGTATAGAGGTCTAAGAAACTAATGGAAAATTGATTATAAAGAAAAGAAAAAGAAAAAAGAAAAAAAAATCTCTGATAAATTTTGTGATAAAACTCCCCATGGTCCGAATGGTAAAAAAATTGGGTCAAAATGCAATGTCGGCGTTTTTGCAAAAAAACTTATAGATAGAGTAAATGGAGCTAAAAGAAACAAATCGAGTATTCTTCAGAAAGAAAAAGTTTAAAATAAAAATAAAAACTAAACTAAATTTGTACAAAAATGCCTATTGAACCGCCTGGTCAAGAATTATGACCAAAAGCAACGTCGGCGTTTTTCAACGAAAACTTGTAGACATCATATATAGAGGTCCAAGAAAAAAAATAAATATTCTTTAGAAAGAAAATAAAAAATAAACTCAGTTAAATTTTGTACGAAAATGCCCCAACGTCTGACTGGTCAAGAACTTTGACAGAAATACAATTTCGGTGTTTTTGCACAAAAACTTGCAAATATCATGTATAGAGGTCTAAGAAACAAATGGATAATTCTTAAAAAAAAAAAAAAAAAAAACTCGTATAAATTGTGCAAGAATATGCCTCTTGGTCCGAATGGTTAAGAAATTTGGCCAAAATGCAATATCGACGTTTTCGCAGGAAAACTTGTTGATAGCATATATAGAGCTAAAAGAAAAAAATGGAAAATTCTTCATAAAGAAAATGAATAAAATAAAAATAAAAACTCGAATAAAACTCGTTCAAAAATGCCCATCGATCAGACTAGTCTAGAATTATGACAAAAACACAAAGTCAACGTTTTTGAACAAAAACTTGTAGACATCCCATATAGAGGTCCAAGAAAAAAAATGAAATATTCTTTAGAAAGAAAATAAAAAAAATAAACTAAGTTAAATTTTGTACGGAAATGACCCTAGGTCCGACTGGTCATGAATTTTGACATAAATGCAATTTCGGTGTTTTTGCACGAACACTTGAAGATAGGATGTATAGAGGTCTAAGAAACAAATGGAAAATTCATTATAAAAAAAAAAGAAAAAAAAATCTCGGATAATTTTCATTTGAAAATGCCCCTTGGTCCGACTGGGCAAGAAATTCGGCGTTTTTGAAAGAAAACTTATAGATAGCATATATGGAGCATGAATAAACAAGTGGAAAATTCCTCAGAAAGAAAAAGAATAAAAAATAAAAATAAAAACTCAATTAAAATTTGTACAAAAATGCCGATTGATCTGACTTGTCAAGAATTATGGCCAAATGCAATGTCGGCGTTTTTGAACGAAAACTTGTAGACATCATATCTAGAGGTCCAAGAAAAAAAATGAAACATTCATTACAAAGAAAATAAAAAAAAACTCAATTAAATTTTGTACGTAAATGCCCCTAGGTCCGACTGGTCAAGAATTTTGACAAATTTCAATTTCGATGTTTTTGCACGGAAACTTGAAGATAGGATGTGTGGAGGTCTAAGAAACAAATGGAAAATTCATTATAAAGAAAAGAAAAAAAAAATCAAGGATAAATTTCATTAGAAAATGCCCCTTGGTCTGACTGATCAAGAAATTTAGTCAAAATCCAATGTCGGCGTTTTTGCAAGAAAATTTATAGATAGCATATATGGAGCTAAAAGAAACTAATGGAAAATTCCTCAGGAAGAAAAAGAATAAAAAAAAAAAAAAAAAAACTCAATTAAAATTTTACAAAAATGCCTATCGATCTGACTGTTCAAGAATTATGACCAAACGCAATGTCGACGTTTTTGAACAAAAACTTGTAGATGTTATATATAGAGGTCCAAGAAAAAAAAAATTCTTTGGAAAGAAAATGAAAAATAAACACAGTTAAATTTTGTACGAAAATGCCCCAACATCCGACTAGTCAAGAATTTGGACAAAAATAAAATTTCGGTGTTTTTGCCCGAAAACATGTAGATATCACGTATAGAGGTCTAAGGAACAAATTGATAATTCTTTATAATGAAATGTGAAGAAAAAAAAAAAAACAACTCGGATAAATTCTGCAGGAAAATGCCCCGTGGTCCGAATGGTCAAGAAATTTGGCCAAAATGCAATATTGACGTTTTCTCAGGAAAACTGGTTGATAGCATATATAGAGCTAAAAGAAACAAATGGAAAATTCTTCAGAAAGAAAAAAAATAAAATAAAAATAAAAACTCAAATAAAACTTGTACAAAATGCCCATCGATCAGACTAATCTAGAATGATGACTACAAGGCAAAGTCAGCGTTTTTGAATGAAAACTCGCAGACATCACTAATAGAGGCCCAAGAAAAAAATGAAATATTCTTTAGAAAGAAAATAAAAAACAAACTCAATTAAATTTTGTACAAAAATGACCCTAGGTCCGATTGGTCATGAATTTTGACAGAAATGCAATTTCGATGTTTTTGCACAAAAACTTGAGGATAGGATGTATAGAGGTTTTAGAAACAAATGGAAAATTCATGATAAAGGAAAGGAAAAAAAATCAAGGATAAATGTCATTAGAAAATGCCCCTTGGTCCGACTGGTCAATAAATTTAGTCAAAATCCAATGTTGGCGTTTTTGCAAGAAAACTTATAGATAGCATATATGGAGCAAAAAGAAACTAATGTAAAATTCCTTAGAAAGAAAAAGAATAAAAAAAAAATCAATTAAAATTTTTACAAAAATGCCTATCGATCTGACTGGTCAAGAATTATGACCAAACGCAATGCCGACATTTGATTCCGGTCAAAATTCTTGGCCAGTCTGACCGAGGGGCATTTTCGTACAAAAATTACTAGAGGTTTTTTTTTTTTTTTTTTGGGTTGTTTGCCAAAAGAATTTTCCAATTGTTTCTTGGAGCTCTATATATGCTATCTACAAGTTCTAATGCTAAAACACTGATACTGGATTCAGGTGAAAATTGTTGACAAATCTAATCGAGGGCCATTTTCATTCAAAATTGATACAAGTTTTTTTTTTTTTTTTCCTTTTCCTTCTAATGAATTTTGTATTTGTTTCTTCGACGACTTCATGTGCTGTCTACAAGTTTTCAAGCATACACGCCGACATTTGATTCAGGTCAATATTCTTGACCAGCCTAACCAAGGGGCATTTACGTACAAAAACACCGATATTGGATTCAGGTCAAAATTCTTGATCAGTCAAACACAGGGGCATTTTCGTTTAAAATTTATACGATTTTTTTTTTCTTTTCTTTCTAATGACTTGCATTTGTTTCTTCAACGCCATAATGTGCTGTCTAAAAGTTTTCATGCACGCACGTCGACATTTGGTAGAGGTCAAAATTCTTGACCAATCTACCCGAGGGGCATTTCCGTACAAAATTCATACGAGTTTTTTTTCTTTTCTTTTCTTTCTAAAGAATTTTGCATTTGTTTCTTGGCTCTCTTAATATGCTCTCTACAAGTTTTCTTGCACACATGCCAACATTTGAATCTGGTCAAAATTCTTGGCCAGTCTGACCGAGGGGCATTTTCGTACAAAAATTAGTAGAGGTTTTTTTTTTTTTTTTGGGTTGTTTGCAGAAAGAATTTTCCAATTGTTTCTTGGAGCTCTATATATGCTATCTACAAGTTTTAATGCAAAAACACTGATACTGGATTCAGGTGAAAATTGTTGACCAATCTAACCGAGGGCCATTTTCATTCAAAATTGATACAAGTTTTTTTTTTTTTTTTTTCTTTTGCTTCTAATGAATTTTGCATTTGTTTCTTCGACGACATAATGTGCTGTCTACAAGTTTTCACGCACACACGCCGACATTTGATTCTGGTCAAAATTCTTGACCAGTCTAACCTAGGGCATTTTCGTACAAAATTAATACGAGTTCTTTTTTTCTTTTCTTCCTAAATAATTTCACATTTGTTTCTTGGACGTCTGAATGTGCTATCTACAAGTTTTCACGCATACACGCCGACATTTGATTCAGGTCAATACTCTTCACCAGCCAAACCAAGGGGCACTTTCGTACAAAACTGATCCGAGTTTTTTTTTTTTTTTTTGAAAGAATTTACCATTTGTTTCTTGGAATTTTATATATGCTATCTACAAGTTTACATCCAAAAACACCGATATTGAATTCAGGTCAAAATTCTTGATCAGTCAAACACAGGGCATTTTCGTTTAAAATTTACACGAGTTTTTTTTTTCTTTTCTTTTCTTTCTAAAGAATTTTGCATTTGTTTCTTGGCTCTCTTAATATGCTCTCTACAAGTTTTCTTGCACACATGCCGACATTTGATTCTGGTCAAAATTCTTGGCCAGTCTGACCGATGGGCATTTTCGTACAAAAATTACTAGAGGTTTTTTTTTTTTTTTTTTTGGGTTGTTTGCCAAAAGAATTTTCCAATTGTTTCTTGGAGCTCTATATATGCTATCTACAAGTTTTAATGCTAAAACACCGATACTGGATTCAGGTGAAAATTGTTGACAAATCTAATCGAGGGCCATTTTCATTCAAAATTGATACAAGTTTTTTTTTTTCCTTTTCCTTCTAATGAATTTTGTATTTGTTTCTTCGACGACTTCATGTGCTGTCAACAAGTTTTCAAGCATACACGCCGACATTTGATTCAGGTCAATATTCCTGACCAGCTTGACCAAGGGGCATTTACGTACAAAAAACACCGATATTGGATTCAGGTCAAAATTCTTGATCAGTCAAACACTGGGGCATTTTCGTTTAAAATTTATACGATTTTTTTTTTCTTTTCTTTCTAATGACTTGCATTTGTTTCTTCAACGCCTTAATGTGCTGTCTAAAAGTTTTCATGCACACACGTCGACATTTGGTAGAGGTCAAAATTCTTGACCAATCTAACCGAGGGGCATTTTCGTACAAAATTCATACGAGTTTTTTTTCTTTTCTTTTCTTTCTAAAGAATTTTGCATTTGTTTCTTGGCTCTCTTAATATGCTCTCTACAAGTTTTCTTGCACACATGCCAACATTTGGATCCGGTCAAAATTCTTGGCCAGTCTGACCGAGGGGCATTTTCGTACAAAAATTACTAGAGGTTTTTTCTTTTTTTTTTTGGGTTGTTTGCCAAATGAATTTTCCAATTGTTTCTTGGAGCTCTATATATGCTATCTACAAGTTTTAATGCTAAAACACTGATACTGGATTCAGGTGAAAATTGTTGACAAATCTAATCGAGGGCCATTTTCATTCAAAATTGATACAAGTTTTTTTTTTTTTTTCCTTTTCCTTCTAATGAATTTTGTATTTGTTTCTTCGACGACTTCATGTGCTGTCTACAAGTTTTCAAGCATACACGCCGACATTTGATTCAGGTCAATATTCTTGACCAGCCTAACCAAGGGGCGTTTACGTAAAAAATTGATCCGAGTTTTTTTTTTTATTTTTTTGAAAGAATTTTCCTTTTCTTTCTTGGAGTTTTATATATGCTATCTACAAGTTTACATCCAAAAACACCGATATTGGATTCAGGTCAAAATTCTTGATCAGTCAAACACAGGGGCATTTTCGTTTAAAATTTATACGAGTTTTTTTTTTTTTTTTCTTTTCTTTCTAATGACTTGCATTTGTTTCTTCAACGCCTTAATGTGCTGTCTAAAAGTTTTCATGCACACACGTCGACATTTGATAGAGGTCAAAATTCTTGACCAAATTACCCGAGGGGAATTTTCGTACAAAATTCATACGAGTTTTTTTCCTTTTCTTTTCTTTCTAAAGAATTTTGCATTTGTTTCTTCGCTCTCTTAATAAGCTCTCTACATGTTTTTTTGCATACATGCCGACATTTGATTCCGGTCAAAATTCTTGGCCAGTCTGACCGAGGGGCATTTTCGTACAAAAATTACAAGAGTTTTTTTTTGTTTTTGGGTTGTTTGCCAAAAGAATTTTCCAATTGTTTCATGGAGCTCTATATATGCTATCTACAAGTTTTAATGCAAAAACACTGATACTGGATTCAGGTAAAAATTGTGGACCAATCTAACCGAGGGCCATTTTCATTCAAAATTGATACAAGTTTTTTTTTTTTTTTTTTTTCCTTTTCCTTCTAATGAATTTTGTATTTGTTTCTTCGACGACTTCATGTGCTGTCTACAAGTTTTCAAGCATACACGCCGACATTTGATTCAGGTCAATATTCTTGACCAGCCTAACCAAGGGGCATTTACGTACAAAATTGATCCGAGTTTTTTTTTTTATTTTTTTGAAAGAATTTTCCTTTTCTTTCTTGGAGTTTTATATATGCTATCTACAAGTTTACATCCAAAAACACCGATATTGGATTCAGGTCAAAATTCTTGATCAGTCAAACACAGGGGCATTTTCGTTTAAAATTTACACGAGTTTTTTTTTTCTTTTCTTTCTAATGACTTGCATTTGTTTCTTCAACGCCTTAATGTGCTGTCTAAAAATTTTCATGCACACACGTCGACATTTGATAGAGGTCAAAATTCTTGACCAATCTACCCGAGGGGAATTTTCGTACAAAATTCATACGAGTTTTTTTCCTTTTCTTTTCTTTCTAAAGAATTTTGCATTTGTTTCTTGGCTCTCTTAATAAGCTCTCTACATGTTTTTTTGCATACATGCCGACATTTGATTCCGGTCAAAATTCTTGGCCAGTCTGACCGAGGGGCATATTCGCACAAAAATTAGTAGAGGTTTTTTTTTTTTTTTTGGTTTGTTTGCCAAAAGAATTTTCAAATCGTTTCTTGGAGCTCTATATATGCTATCTACAAGTTTTAATGCAAAAACACTGATACTGGATTAAGGTGAAAATTGTTGACCAATCTAACCGAGGGCCATTTTCATTCAAAATTGATACAAGTTTTTTTTTTTTTTTTCTTTTCCTTCTGATGAATTTTTCATTTGTTTCTTCGACGACATAATGTGCTGTCTACAAGTTTTCACGCACACACGCCGACATTTGATTCAGGTCAAAATTCTTGACCAGTCTAAACTAGGGCATTTTCGTACAAAATTAATACGAGTTCTTTTTTTCTTATCTTCCTAAATAATTTCACATTTGTTTCTTGGACGTTTGAATGTGCTATCTACAACTTTTCACGCATACACGCCGACATTTGATTCAGGTCAATACTCATCACCAGCCAAACCAAGGGGCACTTTCGTACAAAACTGATCCGAGTTTTTTTATTTTTTTTTGAAAGAATTTTCCATTTGTTTCATGGAATTTTATATATGCTATCTACAAGTTTACATCCAAAAACACCGATATTGGATTCAGGTCAAAATTCTTGATCAGTCAAACACAGGGGCATTTTCGTTTAAAATTTATACGAGTTTTTTTTTTTTCTTTTCTTTCTAATGACTTGCATTTGTTTCTTCAACGCCTTAATGTGCTGTCTACAAGTTTTCATGCACACACGTCGACATTTGGTAGAGGTCAAAATTCTTGACCAATCTACCCGAGGGGCATTTTCGTACAAAATTCATAATAGTTTTTTTTCTTTTCTTTTCTTTCTAAAGAATTTTGCATTTGTTTCTTGGCTCTCTTCATATGCTCTCTACAAGTTTTCTTGCACACATGCCGACATTTGATTCTGGTCAAAATTCTTGGCCAGTCTGACCGAGGGGCATTTTCGTACAAAAATTACTAGAGGTTTTTTTTTTTTTTTTTTTGGGTTGTTTGCCAAAAGAATTTTCCAATTGTTTCTTGGAGCTCTATATATGCTATCTACAAGTTTTAATGCTAAAACACCGATACTGGATTCAGGTGAAAATTGTTGACAAATCTAATCGAGGGCCATTTTCATTCAAAATTGATACAAGTTTTTTTTTTTCCTTTTCCTTCTAATGAATTTTGTATTTGTTTCTTCGACGACTTCATGTGCTGTCAACAAGTTTTCAAGCATACACGCCGACATTTGATTCAGGTCAATATTCTTGACCAGCCTAACCAAGGGGCATTTACGTACAAAAACACCGATATTGGATTCAGGTCAAAATTCTTGATCAGTCAAACACAGGGGCATTTTCGTTTAAAATTTATACGATTTTTCTTTTCTTTTCTTTCTAATGACTTGCATTTGTTCTACAACGCCTCAATGTGCTGTCTAAAAGTTTTCATGCACACACGTCGACATTTGGTAGAGGTCAAAATTCTTGACCAATCTAACCGAGGGGCATTTTCGTACAAAATTCATACGAGTTTTTTTTCTTTTCTTTTCTTTCTAAAGAATTTTGCATTTGTTTCTTGGCTCTCTTAATATGCTCTCTACAAGTTTTCTTGCACACATGCCAACATTTGGATCCGGTCAAAATTCTTGGCCAGTCTGACCGAGGGGCATTTTCGTACAAAAATTACTAGAGGTTTTTTCTTTTTTTTTTTGGGTTGTTTGCCAAATGAATTTTCCAATTGTTTCTTGGAGCTCTATATATGCTATCTACAAGTTTTAATGCTAAAACACTGATACTGGATTCAGGTGAAAATTGTTGACAAATCTAATCGAGCGCCATTTTCATTCAAAATTGATACAAGTTTTTTTTTTTTTTTCCTTTTCCTTCTAATGAATTTTGTATTTGTTTCTTCGACGACTTCATGTGCTGTCTACAAGTTTTCAAGCATACACACCGACATTTGATTCAGGTCAATATTCTTGACCAGCCTAACCAAGGGGCGTTTACGTAAAAAATTGATCCGAGTTTTTTTTTTTATTTTTTTGAAAGAATTTTCCTTTTCTTTCTTGGAGTTTTATATATGCTATCTACAAGTTTACATCCAAAAACACCGATATTGGATTCAGGTCAAAATTCTTGATCAGTCAAACACAGGGGCAGTTTCGTTTAAAATTTATACGAGTTTTTTTTTTTTTTCTTTTCTTTCTAATGACTTGCATTTGTTTCTTCAACGCCTTAATGTGCTGTCTAAAAGTTTTCATGCACACACGTCGACATTTGATAGAGGTCAAAATTCTTGACCAAATTACCCGAGGGGAATTTTCGTACAAAATTCATACGAGTTTTTTTCCTTTTCTTTTCTTTCTAAAGAATTTTGCATTTGTTTCTTGGCTCTCTTAATAAGCTCTCTACATGTTTTTTTGCATACATGCCGACATTTGATTCCGGTCAAAATTCTTGGCCAGTCTGACCGAGGGGCATTTTCGTACAAAAATTGATAGAGGTTTTTTTTTTTTTTTTGGGTTGTTTGCCAAAAGAATTTTCCAATTGTTTCTTGGAGCTCTATATATGCTATCTACAAGTTTTAATGCAAAAACACTGATACTGGATTCAGGTGAAAATTGTGGACCAATCTAACCGAGGGCCATTTTCATTCAAAATTGATACAAGTTTTTTTTTTTTTTTTTCTTTTCCTTCTAATGAATTTTGCATTTGTTTCTTCGACGACATAATGTGCTGTCTACAAGTTTTCACGCACACACGCCGACATTTGATTCAGGTCAAAATTCTTGATCAGTCTAACCTAGGGCATTTTCGTACAAAATTAATACGAGTTCTTTTTTTCTTTTCTTCCTAAATAATTTCACATTTGTTTCTTGGACGTCTGAATGTGCTTTCTACAAGTTTTCACGCATACACGCCGACATTTGATTCAGGTCAATACTCATCACCAGCCAAACCAAGGGGCACTTTCGTACAAAACTGATCCGAGTTTTTTTTTTTTTTTTTTGAAAGAATTTTCCATTTGTTTCTTGGAATTTTATATATGCTATCTACAAGTTTACATCCAAAAACACCGATATTGGATTCAGGTCAAAATTCTTGATCAGTCAAACACAGGGGCATTTTCGTTTAAAATTTATACGAGTTTTTTTTTTCTTTTCTTTCTAATGACTTGCATTTGTTTCTTCAACGCCTTAATGTGCTGTCTACAAGTTTTCATGCACACACGTCGACATTTGGTAGAGGTCAAAATTCTTGACCAATCTACCCGAGGGGCATTTTCGTACAAAATTCATACTAGTTTTTTTTTCTTTTCTTTTCTTTCTAAAGAATTTTGCATTTGTTTCTTGGCTCTCTTAATATGCTCTCTACATGTTTTCTTGCACACATGCCGACATTTGATTCTGGTCAAAATTCTTGGCCAGTCTGACGGAGGGGCATTTTCGTACAAAAATTACTAGAGGTTTTTTTTTTTTTTTTTTGGGTTGTTTGCCAAAAGAATTTTCCAATTGTTTCTTGGAGCTCTATATATGCTATCTACAAGTTTTAATGCTAAAACACTGATACTGGATTCAGGTGAAAATTGTTGACAAATCTAATCGAGGGCCATTTTCATTCAAAATTGATACAAGTTTTTTTTTTTTTTTTCCTTTTCCTTCTAATGAATTTTGTATTTGTTTCTTCGACGACTTCATGTGCTGTCAACAAGCTTTCAAGCATACACGCCGACATTTGATTCAGGTCAATATTCTTGATCAGCCTAACCAGGGGGCATTTACGTACAAAAACACCGATATTGGATTCAGGTCAAAATTCTTGATCAGTCAAACACAAGGGCATTTTTGTTTAAAATTTATACAAGTTTTTTTTTTTTTTTCTTTTCTTTCTAATGACTTGCATTTGTTTCTTCAACGCCTTAATGTGCTGTCTAAAAGTTTTCACGCACACACGTCGACATTTGGTAGAGGTCAAAATTCTAGACCAATCTAACCGAGGGGCATTTTCGTACAAAATTCATACGAGTTTTTTTTCTTTTCTGTTCTTTCTAAAGAATTTTGCATTTGTTTCTTGGCTCTCTTAATATGCTCTCTACAAGTTTTCTTGCGCACATGCCAACATTTGGATCCGGTCAAAATTCTTGGCCAGTCTGACCGAGGGGCATTTTCGTACAAAAATTACTAGAGGTTTTTTTTTTTTTTTTTTTGGGTTGTTTGCCAAATGAATTTTCCAATTGGTTCTTGGAGCTCTATATATGCTATCTACAAGTTTTAATGCTAAAACACTGATACTGGATTCAGGTGAAAATTGTTGACAAATCTAATCGAGGGCCATTTTCATTCAAAATTGATACAAGTTTTTTTTTTTTTCCTTTTCCTTCTAATGAATTTTGTATTTGTTTCTTCGACGACTTCATGTGCTGTCAACAAGTTTTCAAGCATACACGCCGACATTTGATTCAGGTCAATATTCTTGATCAGCCTAACCAAGAGGCATTTACGTACAAAAACACCGATATTGGATTCAGGTCAAAATTCTTGATCAGTCAAACACAAGGGCATTTTCGTTTAAAATTTATACAAGTTTTTTTTTTTTCTTTTCTTTCTAATGACTTGCATTTGTTTCTTCAACGCCTTAATGTGCTGTCTAAAAGTTTTCACGCACACACGTCGACATTTGGTAGAGGTCAAAATTCTAGACCAATCTAACCGAGGGGCATTTTCGTACAAAATTCATACGAGTTTTTTTTCTTTTCTTTTCTTTCTAAAGAATTTTGCATTTGTTTCTTGGCTCTCTTAATATGCTCTCTACAAGTTTTCTTGCACACATGCCAACATTTGGATCCGGTCAAAATTCTTGGCCAGTCTGACCGAGGGGCATTTTCGTACAAAAATTACTAGAGGTTTTTTCTTTTTTTTTTTGGGTTGTTTGCCAAATGAATTTTCCAATTGTTTCTTGGAGCTCTATATATGCTATCTACAAGTTTTAATGCTAAAACACTGATACTGGATTCAGGTGAAAATTTTTGACAAATCTAATCGAGGGCCATTTTCATTCAAAATTGATACAAGTTTTTTTTTTTTTTTTTCCTTTTCCTTCTAATGAATTTTGTATTTGTTTCTTCGACGACTTCATGTGCTGTCTCACAAGTTTTCAAGCATACACGCCGACATTTGATTCAGGTCAATATTCTTGACCAGCCTAACCAAGGGGCATTTACGTACAAAATTGATCCGAGTTTTTTTTTTTATTTTTTTGAAAGAATTTTCCTTTTCTTTCTTGGAGGTTTTATATATGCTATCTACAAGTTTACATCCAAAAACACCGATATTGGATTCAGGTCAAAATTCTTGATCAGTCAAACACAGGGGCATTTTCGTTTAAAATTTATACGAGTTTTTTTTTTTTTCTTTCTAATGACTTGCATTTGTTCTACAACGCCTCAATGTGCTGTCTAAAAGTTTTCATGCACACACGTCGACATTTGGTAGAGGTCAAAATTCTTGACCAATCTAACCGAGGGGCATTTTCGTACAAAATTCATACGAGTTTTTTTTCTTTTCTTTTCTTTCTAAAGAATTTTGCATTTGTTTCTTGGCTCTCTTAATATGCTCTCTACAAGTTTTCTTGCACACATGCCAACATTTGGATCCGGTCAAAATTCTTGGCCAGTCTGACCGAGGGGCATTTTCGTACAAAAATTACTAGAGGTTTTTTCTTTTTTTTTTTGGGTTGTTTGCCAAATGAATTTTCCAATTGTTTCTTGGAGCTCTATATATGCTATCTACAAGTTTTAATGCTAAAACACTGATACTGGATTCAGGTGAAAATTGTTGACAAATCTAATCGAGCGCCATTTTCATTCAAAATTGATACAAGTTTTTTTTTTTTTTTCCTTTTCCTTCTAATGAATTTTGTATTTGTTTCTTCGACGACTTCATGTGCTGTCTACAAGTTTTCAAGCATACACACCGACATTTGATTCAGGTCAATATTCTTGACCAGCCTAACCAAGGGGCGTTTACGTAAAAAATTGATCCGAGTTTTTTTTTTTATTTTTTTGAAAGAATTTTCCTTTTCTTTCTTGGAGTTTTATATATGCTATCTACAAGTTTACATCCAAAAACACCGATATTGGATTCAGGTCAAAATTCTTGATCAGTCAAACACAGGGGCAGTTTCGTTTAAAATTTATACGAGTTTTTTTTTTTTTTCTTTTCTTTCTAATGACTTGCATTTGTTTCTTCAACGCCTTAATGTGCTGTCTAAAAGTTTTCATGCACACACGTCGACATTTGATAGAGGTCAAAATTCTTGACCCAAAATTTACCCGAGGGAATTTTCGTACAAAATTTCCATACGAGTTTTTTTCCTTTTCTTTCTTTCTAAAAGAATTTTGCAGTTTGTTTCTTGGCTCTCTTAATAAGCTCATCTGACATGTCTTTTCTTTACATACATGCGAGATTTGATCCGGTCAATAAATTCTTGGCCAGATGACTGACCGAGGTGCTGGCATCTAATCTCGTACAAAATTCGTAGAGGCTTATACTTTTCATTTCATGGACGCGTCATTGTGTTCAGTTGTCCAACAACATTATCCTAAATTGCTCTGTAGCGAGCGTGAGCCTATTCTAATATGCTATCTACAGTTTTAATGTTAAAACACTGATACTGGATTAAGGTGAAAATTGTTGACCAATCTAACCGAGGGCCATTTTCATTCAAAATTGATACAAGTTTTTTTTTTTTTTTTCTTTTCCTTCTGATGAATTTTTCATTTGTTTCTTCGACGACATAATGTGCTGTCTACAAGTTTTCACGCACACACGCCGACATTTGATTCAGGTCAAAATTCTTGACCAGTCTAAACTAGGGCATTTTCGTACAAAATTAATACGAGTTCTTTTTTTCTTATCTTCCTAAATAATTTCACATTTGTTTCTTGGACGTTTGAATGTGCTATCTACAACTTTTCACGCATACACGCCGACATTTGATTCAGGTCAATACTCATCACCAGCCAAACCAAGGGGCACTTTCGTACAAAACTGATCCGAGTTTTTTTATTTTTTTTTGAAAGAATTTTCCATTTGTTTCATGGAATTTTATATATGCTATCTACAAGTTTACATCCAAAAACACCGATATTGGATTCAGGTCAAAATTCTTGATCAGTCAAACACAGGGGCATTTTCGTTTAAAATTTATACGAGTTTTTTTTTTTTCTTTTCTTTCTAATGACTTGCATTTGTTTCTTCAACGCCTTAATGTGCTGTCTACAAGTTTTCATGCACACACGTCGACATTTGGTAGAGGTCAAAATTCTTGACCAATCTACCCGAGGGGCATTTTCGTACAAAATTCATAATAGTTTTTTTTCTTTTCTTTTCTTTCTAAAGAATTTTGCATTTGTTTCTTGGCTCTCTTCATATGCTCTCTACAAGTTTTCTTGCACACATACCGACATTTGATTCTGGTCAAAATTCTTGGCCAGTCTGACCGAGGGGCATTTTCGTACAAAAATTACTAGAGGTTTTTTTTTTTTTTTTTTCTGGGTTGTCTTGCCAAAAGAATTTTCCCAATTGTTTCTTTGGAGCTCCTATATATGCTATCTACAAGTTTTAATGCAAAAACACTGATACTGGATTCAGGTAAAAATTGTGGACCAATCTAACCGAGGGCCATTTTCATTCAAAATTGATACAAGTTTTTTTTTTTTTTTTTCTTTTCCTTCTAATGAATTTTGCATTTGTTTTTTCGACGACATAATGTGCTGTCTACAAGTTTTCACGCACACACGCCGACATTTGATTCAGGTCAAAATTCTTGATCAGTCTAACCTAGGGCATTTTCGTACAAAATTAATACGAGTTCTTTTTTTCTTTTCTTCCTAAATAATTTCACATTTGTTTCTTGGACGTCTGAATGTGCTTTCTACAAGTTTTCACGCATACACGCCGACATTTGATTCAGGTCAATACTCTTGACCAACCAAACCAAGGGGCACTTTCGTACAAAATTAGTCCGAGTTTTCTTTTTCTTTTTTTTTTTGATAGAATTTTCCATTTGTTTCTTGGAATTCTATATATGCTATCTACAAGTTTACATCCAAAAACACCGATATTGGATTCAGGTCAAAATTCTTGATCAGTCAAACACAGGGGCATTTTCGTTTAAAATTTATACGAGTTTTTTCTTTTTTTTTTCATTCTAATGACTTGCATTTGTTTCTTCAATGCCTTAATGTGCTGTCTAAAAGTTTTCATGCACACACGTCGACATTTGATAGAGGTCAAAATTCTTGACCAAATTACCCGAGGGGAATTTTCGTACAAAATTAAAACGAGTTTTTTTCCTTTTCTTTTCTTTCTAAAGAATTTTGCATTTGTTTCTTCGCTCTCTTAATAAGCTCTCTACATGTTTTTTTGCATACATGCCGACATTTGATTCCGGTCAAAATTCTTGGCCAGTCTGACCGAGGGGCATTTTCGTACAAAAATTACTAGAGTTTTTTTTTGGGTTGTTTGCCAAAAGAATTTTCCAATTGTTTCTTGGAGCTCTATATATGCTATCTACAAGTTTTAATGCAAAAACACTGATACTGGATTCAGGTGAAAATTGTGGACCAATCTAACCGAGGGCCATTTTCATTCAAAATTGATACAAGTTTTTTTTTTTTTTTTCTTTTCCTTCTAATGAATTTTGCATTTGTTTCTTCGACGACATAATGTGCTGTCTACAAGTTTTCACGCACACACGCCGACATTTGATTCAGGTCAAAATTCTTGATCAGTCTAACCTAGGGCATTTTCGTACAAAATTAATACGAGTTCTTTTTTTCTTTTCTTCCTAAATAATTTCACATTTGTTTCTTGGACGTCTGAATGTGCTTTCTACAAGTTTTCACGCATACACGCCGACATTTGATTCAGGTCAATACTCTTGACCAACCAAACCAAGGGGCACTTTCGTACAAAATTGGTCCGAGTTTTCTTTTTCTTTTTTTTTTGAAAGAATTTTCCATTTGTTTCTTGGAATTCTATATATGCTATCTACAAGTTTACATCCAAAAACACCGATATTGGATTCAGGTCAAAATTCTTGATCAGTCAAACACAGGGGCATTTTCGTTTAAAATTTATACGAGTTTTTTTTTTTTTTTTTCATTCTAATGACTTGCATTTGTTTCTTCAATGCCTTAATGTGCTGTCTAAAAGTTTTCATGCACACACGTCGACATTTGATAGAGGTCAAAATTCTTGACCAAATTACCCGAGGGGAATTTTCGTACAAAATTCATACGAGTTTTTTTCCTTTTCTTTTCTTTCTAAAGAATTTTGCATTTGTTTCTTCGCTCTCTTAATAAGCTCTCTACATGTTTTTTTGCATACATGCCGACATTTGATTCCGGTCAAAATTCTTGGCCAGTCTGACCGAGGGGCATTTTCGTACAAAAATTACTAGAGTTTTTTTTTGGGTTGTTTGCCAAAAGAATTTTCCAATTGTTTCTTGGAGCTCTATATATGCTATCTACAAGTTTTAATGCAAAAACACTGATACTGGATTCAGGTGAAAATTGTGGACCAATCTAACCGAGGGCCATTTTCATTCAAAATTGATACAAGTTTTTTTTTTTTTTTTTCTTTTCCTTCTAATGAATTTTGCATTTGTTTCTTCGACGACATAATGTGCTGTCTACAAGTTTTCACGCACACACGCCGACATTTGATTCAGGTCAAAATTCTTGATCAGTCTAACCTAGGGCATTTTCCTACAAAATTAATACGAGTTCTTTTTTTCTTTTCTTCCTAAATAATTTCACATTTGTTTCTTGGACGTCTGAATGTGCTTTCTACAAGTTTTCACGCATACACGCCGACATTTGATTCAGGTCAATACTCTTGACCAACCAAACCAAGGGGCACTTTCGTACAAAATTGGTCCGAGTTTTCTTTTTCTTTTTTTTTTTTGAAAGAATTTTCCATTTGTTTCTTGGAATTCTATATATGCTATCTACAAGTTTACATCCAAAAACACCGATATTGGATTCAGGTCAAAATTCTTGATCAGTCAAACACAGGGGCATTTTCGTTTAAAATTTATACGAGTTTTTTTTTTTTTTTTTCATTCTAATGACTTGCATTTGTTTCTTCAATGCCTTAATGTGCTGTCTAAAAGTTTTCATGCACACACGTCGACATTTGATAGAGGTCAAAATTCTTGACCAAATTACCCGAGGGGAATTTTCGTACAAAATTCATACGAGTTTTTTTCCTTTTCTTTTCTTTCTAAAGAATTTTGCATTTGTTTCTTCGCTCTCTTAATAAGCTCTCTACATGTTTTTTTGCATACATGCCGACATTTGATTCCGGTCAAAATTCTTGGCCAGTCTGACCGAGGGGCATTTTCGTACAAAAATTACAAGAGTTTTTTTTTTTTTTTTTGGGTTGTTTGCCAAAAGAATTTTCCAATTGTTTCTTGGAGCTCTATATATGCTATCTACAAGTTTTAATGCAAAAACACTGATACTGGATTCAGGTAAAAATTGTGGACCAATCTAACCGAGGGCCATTTTCATTCAAAATTGATACAAGTTTTTTTTTTTTTTTTTCTTTTCCTTCTAATGAATTTTGCATTTGTTTCTTCGACGACATAATGTGCTGTCTACAAGTTTTCACGCACACACGCCGACATTTGATTCAGGTCAAAATTCTTGATCAGTCTAACCTAGGGCATTTTCGTACAAAATTAATACGAGTTCTTTTTTTCTTTTCTTCCTAAATAATTTCACATTCGTTTCTTGGACGTCTGAATGTGCTTTCTACAAGTTTTCACGCATACACGCCGACATTTGATTCAAGTCAATACTCTTGACCAACCAAACCAAGGGGCACTTTCGTACAAAATTGGTCCGAGTTTTCTTTTTCTTTTTTTTTTTGAAAGAATTTTCCATTTGTTTCTTGGAATTCTATATATGCTATCTACACTTTCCATTTGTTTTCTTATTATGCTATCTACAAGTTTACATCCAAAAACACCGATATGGATTCAGGTCAAAATTCTTGATCAGTCAAACACAGGGGCATTTTTCGTTTAAAATTTTTACGAAGTTTTTTCTTTTTTTTTTTCATTCTAATGACTTGCATTTGTTTCTTCAATGCCTTAATGTGCTGTCTAAAAGTTTTCATGCACACACGTCGACATTTGATAGAGGTCAAAATTCTTGACCAAATTACCCGAGGGGGATTTTCGTACAAAATTCATACGAGTTTTTTTCCTTTTCTTTTCTTTCTAAAGAATTTTGCATTTGTTTCTTCGCTCTCTTAATAAGCTCTCTTACATGGATTTTTGTTTGCATACATGCCCGACATTTGATTCGGTCAAAATTCTTGGCCCAGTCTGACCGAGGGGCATTTTCGTAACAAAATTACAATTGTTTTTTTTTTTTTTTTTGGGTTGTTTGCCAAAAGAATTTTCCAATTGTTTCTTGGAGCTCTATATATGCTATCTACAAGTTTTAATGCAAAAACATTGATACTGGATTCAGGTGAAAATTGTGAACCAATCTAACCGAGGGTCATTTTCATTCAAAATTGATACAAGTTTTTTTTTTTTTTTCTTTTCCTTCTAATGAATTTTGCATTTGTTTCTTCGACGACATAATGTGCTGTCTACAAGTTTTCACGCACACACGCCGACATTTGATTCAGGTCAAAATTCTTGATCAGTCTAACCTAGGGCATTTTCGTACAAAATTAATACGAGTTCTTTTTTTCTTTTCTTCCTAAATAATTTCACATTCGTTTCTTGGACGTCTGAATGTGCTTTCTACAGGTTTTCACGCATACACGCCGACATTTGATTCAGGTCAATACTCTTGACCAACCAAACCAAGGGGCACTTTCGTACAAAATTGGTCCGAGTTTTCTTTTTCTTTTTTTTTTTGAAAGAATTTTCCATTTGTTTCTTGGAATTCTATATATGCTATCTACAAGTTTACATCCAAAAACACCGATATTGGATTCAGGTCAAAATTCTTGATCAGTCAAACACAGGGGCATTTTCGTTTAAAATTTATACGAGTTTTTTCTTTTTTTTTTCATTCTAATGACTTGCATTTGTTTCTTCAATGCCTTAATGTGCTGTCTAAAAGTTTTCATGCACACACGTCGACATTTGATAGAGGTCAAAATTCTTGACCAAATTACCCGAGGGGAATTTTCGTACAAAATTAAAACGAGTTTTTTTCCTTTTCTTTTCTTTCTAAAGAATTTTGCATTTGTTTCTTCGCTCTCTTAATAAGCTCTCTACATGTTTTTTTGCATACATGCCGACATTTGATTCCGGTCAAAATTCTTGGCCAGTCCTGACGGGGCATTTTCGTACAAAAATTACTAGAGTTTTTTTTTTTTTTTGGGTTGTTTGCCAAAAGAATTTTCCAATTGTTTCTTGGAGCTCTATATATGCTATCTACAAGTTTTAATGCAAAAACACTGAAACTGGATTCAGGTGAAAATTGTGGACCAATCTAACCAAGGGCCATTTTCATTCAAAATTGATACAAGTTTTTTTTTTTTTTTTTTTTTCTTTTCCTTCTAATGAATTTTGCATTTGTTTCTTCGACGACATAATGTGCTGTCTACAAGTTTTCACGCACACACGCCGACATTTGATTCAGGTCAAAATTCTTGATCAGTCCAACCTAGGGCATTTTCGTACAAAATTAATACGAGATCTTTTTTTCTTTTCTTCCTAAATAATTTCACATTTGTTTCTTGGACGTCTGAATGTGCTTTCTACAAGTTTTCACGCATACACGCCGACATTTGATTCAGGTCAATACTCTTGACCAACCAAACCAAGGGGCACTTTCGTACAAAATTGGTCCGAGTTTTCTTTTTCTTTTCTTTTTTGAAAGAATTTTCCATTTGTTTCTTATATATGCTATCTACAAGTTTACATCCAAAAACACCGATATTGGATTCAGGTCAAAATTCTTGATCAGTCAAACACAGGGGCATTTTCGTTTAAAATTTATACGAGTTTTTTTTTTTTTTTCATTCTAATGACTTGCATTTGTTTCTTCAATGCCTTAATGTGCTGTCTAAAAGTTTTCATGCACACACGTCGACATTTGATAGAGGTCAAAATTCTTGACCAAATTACCCGAGGGGAATTTTCGTACAAAATTCATACGAGTTTTTTTCCTTTTCTTTTCTTTCTAAAGAATTTTGCATTTGTTTCTTCGCTCTCTTAATAAGCTCTCTACATGTTTTTTTGCATACATGCCGACATTTGATTCCGGTCAAAATTCTTGGCCAGTCTGACTGTGGGGCATTTTCGTACAAAAATTACAAGAGTTTTTTTTTTTTTTTTTTTGGGTTGTTTGCCAAAAGAAATTTTTCCATTGTTTCTTGGGAGCTCTATATATGGCTATCTACAAGTTTAATGCAAAAACACTGATCTAGGATTCAGGTGAAATTGTGGACCAATCTACCCAGGGCCATTTTCATTCAAAATCTGATACCAAGTTTTTTTTTTTTTTTTTTTTCTTTTTTCCTTTAATGAATTTTGCATTTGTTTCTTCGACCGACATAATGTGCTGTCTACAAGTTATCAGCACACACGCCGACATTGATTCAGGTTCAAGAATTCTTGATCAGTCTACCTAGGGCCATTTTCGTACAAATTAATACGAGTTCTTTTTTTCTTTTTCTTTTCTAAATAATTTCACATTTTGTTTCTTGGGAAACGTCTGAATGTGCTTTCTAACAAGTTTCACCGCATACAGCCGAGCATTTGATTCAGGTCAAACTCTTGACCAACCAAACCAAAGGGGCAACTTTCGTAACAAAATTGGTCCAGTTTTCTTTTTCTTTTTTTTTTTTTGAAAATTTTTCCATTTGTCTTCTGAACTTCTATATATGCTACATACAAGTTTACATCCACCAAAACACCGATATTGGAATTCAGGTCAAAATTCATTGATCAGTTAAAACACAGGGGCATTTCGTTTAAAAATTTTATACGAGTTTTTTTTTTTTTTTTTTTTTTTCATTCTAATGACTTGCATTTGTTTCTTCAATGCCTTATTGTGCTGTCTAAAAGTTTTCATGCACACACGTCGACATTTGATAGAGGTCAAAATTCTTGACCAAATTAACCGAGGGGAATTTTCGTACAAAATTCATACGAGTTTTTTTCCTTTTCTTTTCTTTCTAAAGAATTTTGCATTTGTTTCTTCGCTCTCTTAATAAGCTCTCTACATGTTTTTTTGCATACATGCCGACATTTGATTCCGGTCAAAATTCTTGGCCAGTCTGACCGAGGGGCATTTTCGTACAAAAATTACAAGAGTTTTTTTTTTTTTTTTTGGGTTGTTTGCCAAAAGAATTTTCCAATTGTTTCTTGGAGCTCTATATATGCTATCTACAAGTTTTAATGCAAAAACACTGATACTGGATTCAGGTGAAAATTGTGGACCAATCTAACCAAGGGCCATTTTCATTCACAATTGATACAAGTTTTTTTTTTTTTTTTTCTTTTCCTTCTAATGAATTTTGCATTTGTTTCTTCGACGACATAATGTGCTGTCTACAAGTTTTCACGCACACATGCCGACATTTGATTCAGGTCAAAATTCTTGATCAGTCTAAAACCTAGGGCATTTTCGTACAATTAATACGAGTTCTTTTTTTCTTTCTTCCTAATCCAAATTCCACCTTTGGTTTCTTGGACGTCTGAATGTGCTTTTCTACAAGTTTTCACTGCATACACGCGACATTTGATTCAGGTCAATACTCATCACCAGCCAAACCAAGGGGCACTTTCGTACAAAACTGATCCGAGTTTTTTTTTTTTTTTTTTGAAAGAATTTTCCATTTGTTTCTTGGAATTTTATATATGCTATCTACAAGTTTACATCCAAAAACACCGATATTGGATTCAGGTCAAAATTCTTGATCAGTCAAACACAGGGGCATTTTCGTTTAAAATTTATACGAGTTTTTTTTTTTCTTTTCTTTCTAATGACGTGCATTTGTTTCTTCAACGCCTTAATGTGCTGTCTACAAGTTTTCATGCACACACGTCGACATTTGGTAGAGGTCAAAATTCTTGACCAATCTACCCGAGGGGCATTTTCGTACAAAATTCATAATAGTTTTTTTTCTTTTCTTTTCTTTCTAAAGAATTTTGCATTTGTTTCTTGGCTCTCTTCATATGCTCTCTACAAGTTTTCTTGCACACATTCCGGTCAAAATTCTTGGCCAGTCTGACCGAGGGGCATTTTCGTACAAAAATTACTAGAGTTTTTTTTTGGGTTGTTTGCCAAAAGAATTTTCCAATTGTTTCTTGGAGCTCTATATATGCTATCTACAAGTTTTAATGCAAAAACACTGATACTGGATTCAGGTGAAAATTGTGGACCAATCTAACCGAGGGCCATTTTCATCAAATTGATCAAGTTTTTTTTTTTTTTTTTTTTTTTCTTTCCTTCTAATGAATTTTGCATTTGTTTTCGACGACATAAATAGGTGCTGTCTACAAGTTTCACGCAACACAACGCCGACTATTTTGAATTCAGGTAAATTCTTGATCAGTCTTAACCTAGGGCATTTTCGTACAAAATTATACGAGGTTCTTTTTTTTCTTTTTCTTCCCTAAATAATGTCACATTTGTTTCTTGGACCGTCTGAATGTTGCTTCTACCAAGTTTTCACGCATACACGCCGACATTTGATTCAAGTCAATAACTCTTGACCAACCAACCAAGGGGCACTTTCGTAAAAATTTGGTCCGAGTTTTCTTTTTCTTATTTTTTTTGAAAGGAATTTTCCATTTGTTTCTTGGAATTCTATATAGCTATCTACAAGTTTACATCCAAACACCGATTGGCATTCAAGGTCAAAATTCTTGATCAGTCAAAACAACAGGGGCATTTTCGTTTAAAATTTAATACGAGTTTTTTTTTTTTTTTTTTTTTTTTCATTCTAATTACTTGCATTTGTTTCTTCAATGCCTTAATGTGCTGTCTAAAAGTTTTCATGCACACACGTCGACATTTGATAGAGGTCAAAATTCTTGACCAAATTAACCGAGGGGAATTTTCGTACAAAATTCATACGAGTTTTTTTCCTTTTCTTTTCTTTCTAAAGAATTTTGCATTTGTTTCTTCGCTCTCTTAATAAGCTCTCTACATGTTTTTTTGCATACATGCCGACATTTGATTCCGGTCAAAATTCTTGGCCAGTCTGACCGAGGGGCATTTTCGTACAAAAATTACAAGAGTTTTTTTTTTTTTTTTTGGGTTGTTTGCCAAAAGAATTTTCCAATTGTTTCTTGGAGCTCTATATATGCTATCTACAAGTTTTAATGCAAAAACACTGATACTGGATTCAGGTAAAAATTGTGGACCAATCTAACCGAGGGCCATTTTCATTCAAAATTGATACAAGTTTTTTTTTTTTTTTTTTCTTTTCCTTCTAATGAATTTTGCATTTGTTTCTTCGACGACATAATGTGCTGTCTACAAGTTTTCACGCACACACGCCGACATTTGATTCAGGTCAAATTCTTGATCGTCTAACCTAGGCATTTTCGTACAAAATTAATAGAGTCTTTTTTTCTTTTCTTCCTAAATAATTCACAATTTGTTTCCTTGCGACGTCTGAATGTGCTTCTAAAGTTCACGATACACGCCGACATTTGAATTCAGGTCAAACTCTTGACCACCCCAAACCAAGGGGCACTTTCGTACAAAATTGGTCCCGAGTTTTCTTTTTCTTTTCTTTTTGAAAGAATTTTCCAATTTGTTTCTTATATAAATGCTATCTACAAGTTTACAAACCAAAACATACCGATATTGGATTCAAGTCAAATTCTTGATCAGTCCAAACACAAGGGGCATTCGTTTAAAATTTATACGAGTTGTTTTTTTTTTTTTTTTTCATTCCTAAATGACTTGCATTTGTTTCTCTTCAATGCCTTAATGTGCCCTGTCTAAAAGTTTTCATGCACACACGTCGACAACTTTTGATAGAGGTCAAAAGTCTTGACCAACATTACCGCCCGAGGGGAATTTTCCGTACAAAAATTCAATAACGAGTTTTTTTTGCCTTGTTTCTTTTCTTTCTAAAGAATTTTGCCATTTGTTTCTTTCGCTCTCTAATAAGCTCTCTCTACATGTTTTTTTTGCATACAATATGCCGAATTTGATTCCGGTCCAAAATTCTTGGCCAGCTCTGACCGAGGGGCGAATTTTTCGTACAAAAAATTACTAGAGTTTTTTTTTTTTTTTGTTTTTGGGTTGTTTGCCAAAAGAATTTTCCAATTGTTTCTTGGAGCTCTATATATGCTATCTACAAGTTTTAATGCAAAAACACTGATACTGGATTCAGGTAAAAATTGTGGACCAATCTAACCGAGGGCCATTTTCATTCAAAATTGATACAAGTTTTTTTTTTTTTTTTTTCTTTTCCTTCTAATGAATTTTGCATTTGTTTCTTCGACGACATAATGTGCTGTCTACAAGTTTTCACGCACACACGCCGACATTTGATTCAGGTCAAAATTCTTGATCAGTCTAACCTAGGGCATTTTCGTACAAAATTAATACGAGTTCTTTTTTTCTTTTCTTCCTAAATAATTTCACATTTGTTTCTTGGACGTCTGAATGTGCTTTCTACAAGTTTTCACGCATACACGCCGACATTTGATTCAGGTCAATACTCTTGACCAACCAAACCAAGGGGCACTTTCGTACAAAATTGGTCCGAGTTTTCTTTTTCTTTTTTTTTTTGAAAGAATTTTCCATTTGTTTCTTGGAATTCTATATATGCTATCTACAAGTTTACATCCAAAAACACCGATATTGGATTCAGGTCAAAATTCTTGATCAGTCAAACACAGGGGCATTTTCGTTTAAAATTTATACGAGTTTTTTCTTTTTTTTTTTCAATCTAATGACTTGCATTTGTTTCTTCAATGCCTTAATGTGCTGTCTAAAAGTTTTCATGCACACACGTCGACATTTGATAGAGGTCAAAATTCTTGACCAAATTACCCGAGGGGAATTTTCGTACAAAATTCATACGAGTTTTTTTCCTTTTCTTTTCTTTCTAAAGAATTTTGCATTTGTTTCTTCGCTCTCTTAATAAGCTCTCTACATGTTTTTTTGCATACATGCCGACATTTGATTCCGGTCAAAATTCTTGGCCAGTCTGACCGAGGGGCATTTTCGTACAAAAATTACAAGAGTTTTTTTTTGTTTTTGGGTTGTTTGCCAAAAGAATTTTCCAATTGTTTCTTGGAGCTCTATATATGCTATCTACAAGTTTTAATGCAAAAACACTGATACTGGATTCAGGTAAAAATTGTGGACCAATCTAACCGAGGGCCATTTTCATTCAAAATTGATACAAGTTTTTTTTTTTTTTTTTTCTTTTCCTTCTAATGAATTTTGCATTTGTTTCTTCGACGACATAATGTGCTGTCTACAAGTTTTCACGCACACACGCCGACATTTGATTCAGGTCAAAATTCTTGATCAGTCTAACCTAGGGCATTTTCGTACAAAATTAATACGAGTTCTTTTTTTCTTTTTTTTCTAAATAATTTCACATTTGTTTCTTGGACGTCTAATGTGCTTCCTACTAAGTTCACGCATACCGCCGACATTTGATTCAGGTCAAATAAACTCTTGACACAACCAAACCAAGGGGCACTTTTCGTAACAAAAATTGGTGGTCCGAAAGTTTTTCTTTTTTCCTTTTCTTTTTTGAAGGAATTTTCCATTTGTTTCTTCGAGTTTTGTATATGCTACCTACAAGTTTGCATCTAAAAACACCGATTTTGGATTTTGGTCAAAATTCTTGACCAGTCAAAGACAGGGGCATTTTCGTTCAAAATTTATAAGAGTCTCTATTTTTTTTTTTCTCTCTCTCTAATGACTTTCATTTGTTTCTTCAACACCTTGATGTGCTATCTACAAGTTTTCATGCACACACGTCGACATTTAATAGAGGTCAAAATTCTTGACCAATCTACCCGAGGGGCATTTTCGTACAAAATTAATACGAGTTTTTTTTCTTTACTTTTCTTTCTAAAGAATTTTGCATTTGTTTCTTGGCTCTCTTAATATGCTCTCTACAAGTTTTCCTGCAGATGCCGACATTTGATTCCGGTCAAAATTCTTGGGCAGTCTGACCGAGGGGCATTTTCGTACAAAAATTACTAGAGGTTTTTTTTTTTTTTTTTGGGTTGTTTTCAAAAAGAATTTTCCAATTGTTTCTTGGAGCTCTATATATGCTATCTACAAGTTTGAATGCAAAAACAATGATACTGGATTCAAGTGAAAATTGTTGACCAATCTGACCGAGGGCCATTTTCATTCAAATTTGATACAAGTTTTTTTTTTTTTTCATTTCTTTTCTTTCTAATTAATTTTGCATTTGTTTCTTCGACGACTTAATGTGCTGTCTACAAGTTTTCCCGCACACACACCGACATTGGATTCAGTTAAAAATTCTTGTCCGGTCTAACCTAGGGCATTTTCATACAAAATTGATACGAGTTCTTTCTTTCTTTTCTTCCTAAAGAATTTCACATTTGTTTCTTGAACTTCTGAATGTGCTATCTACAAGTTTTCACGCATATACGCCAACATTTGATTCAGGTCAAACTTCTTCACCATTTTAACCAAGGGGATTTTCTTACAAAATTGATCCGAGTTTTTTTTTTTTTTTTTTGAAGAATTTTCCAATTGTTTCTTGGAGCTCTATATATGCTATCTACGAGTTTTAATGGAAAAACACTGATACTGGATTCAGGTGAAAATTGTTGATCAATCTAACCGAGGGCCATTTTCATTCAAAATTGATATCCAAGTTTTTTTTTATCTTTTTGAAATAATTTTCCATTTGTTTCTTGGAGTTTTATATACGCTATCGACAAGTTTACATCCAAAAACACCGATTTAGGATTCAGGTCAAAATTCTTGATCAGTCAAACACAGGGGCATTTTCGTTTAAAATTTTTACGAGTTTTTTTTTTTTTTCTTTTCTTTCTAATGACTTGCATTTGTTTCTTCAATGCCTTAATGTGCTGTCTACTAGTTTTCATGCACACACGTCGACATTTGATAGAGGTCAAAATTCTAGACCAATCTACCCGAGGGGCATTTTCGTACCAAATTCATACGAGTTTTTTTTCTTTTCTTTCTTTCTAAACAATTTTTCATTTGTTTCTTGGCTCTCTTAATATGCTCTCTACAAGTTTTCTTGCACACGTGCCGACATTTGATTTCGGTCAAAATTCTTGGCCAGTTTGACCGAGGGGCATTTTCGCAATAAAATTACTAGAGGTTTTTTTTTTTTTTTTTTTGGGTTGTTTGCCAAAAGAATTTTCCAATTGTTTCTTGGAGTTCTATATATGTTATCTACAAGTTTTAATGCAAAGACACTGATACTGGATTCAGGTGAAAATTGTTGACCAATCTAACCGAGGGCCAGTTTCATTCAAAATTGATACAAGTTTTTTTTTTTTTTTTTCTTTTCCTTCTAATGAATTTTGCATTTGTTTCTTTGACGACTTAATGTGCTGTCTACAAGTTTTCAAGCATACACGCCGACATTTGATTCAGGTCAATATTCTTGACCAGCCTAACCAAGGGGCATTTTCGTACAAAATTGATCCGAGTTTTTTTTATTTTTTTGAAAAAATTTTCCATTTGTTTCTTGGAGTTTTATATATGCTATCCAGAAGTTTACATCCAAAAACACCGATTTGGATTTAGGTCAAAATTCATTATTAGTCAAACACAGGGCCATTTTCGTTTAAAATTTATACGAGTTTTTTTTTTTTTTTTCCTTTTCTTTCTAATGACTTGCATTTGTTTCTTCAACGCCTTAGTGTGCTGTCTACAAGTTTTCATGCACACATGTCGACATTTGATAGAGGTCAAAATTCTTGACCAATCTACCCGAGGGGCATTTTTGTTCAAAATTGATACGAGTTTTTTTGCATTTGTTTTCTTTCTAAAGAATTTTGCATTTGTTTCTTGAATCTCTTAATATGCTCTCTACAAGTTTTCTTGCACACGTGCCGACATTTGATTCAGGTCAAAATCTTGACCATTCTAACCAAGGGGCATTTGCGTACAAAATTGATCCGAGAATTTTTTTTTTTTTTTTTGAAGGAATTTTCCATTTGTTTCTTCGAGTTTGGTATATGCTACCTACAAGTTTGCATCTAAAAACACCGATTTTTGGATTTTGGTCAAAATTCTTGACCAGTCAAAGACAGGGGCATTTTCGTTCAAAATTTATAAGAGTCTCTATTTTTTTTTTTCTCTCTCTCTAATGACTTTCATTTGTTTCTTCAACACCTTGATGTGCTATCTACAAGTTTTCATGCACACACGTCGACATTTAATAGAGGTCAAAATTCTTGACCAATCTACCCGAGGGGCATTTTCGTACAAAATTAATACGAGTTTTTTTTCTTTACTTTTCTTTCTAAAGAATTTTGCATTTGTTTCTTGGCTCTCTTAATATGCTCTCTACAAGTTTTCCTGCAGATGCCGACATTTGATTCCGGTCAAAATTCTTGGGCAGTCTGACCGAGGGGCATTTTCGTACAAAAATTACTAGAGGTTTTTTTTTTTTTTTTTGGGTTGTTTTCAAAAAGAATTTTCCAATTGTTTCTTGGAGCTCTATATATGCTATCTACAAGTTTGAATGCAAAAACAATGATACTGGATTCAAGTGAAAATTGTTGACCAATCTGACCGAGGGCCATTTTCATTCAAATTTGATACAAGTTTTTTTTTTTTTTCATTTCTTTTCTTTCTAATTAATTTTGCATTTGTTTCTTCGACGACTTAATGTGCTGTCTACAAGTTTTCCCGCACACACACCGACATTGGATTCAGTTAAAAATTCTTGTCCGGTCTAACCTAGGGCATTTTCATACAAAATTGATACGAGTTCTTTCTTTCTTTTCTTCCTAAAGAATTTCACATTTGTTTCTTGAACTTCTGAATGTGCTATCTACAAGTTTTCACGCATATACGCCAACATTTGATTCAGGTCAAACTTCTTCACCATTTTAACCAAGGGGATTTTCTTACAAAATTGATCCGAGTTTTTTTTTTTTTTTTTTGAAGAATTTTCCAATTGTTTCTTGGAGCTCTATATATGCTATCTACGAGTTTTAATGGAAAAACACTGATACTGGATTCAGGTGAAAATTGTTGATCAATCTAACCGAGGGCCATTTTCATTCAAAATTGATACAAGTTTTTTTTTTTCTTTTCTTTTCCTTCTAATGAATTTTGCATTTGTTTCTTCGACGACTTAAAGTGCTGTCTACAAGTTTTCAAGCATACACGCCGACATTTGATTCAGGTCAATATTCTTGACCAGCCTAACCAAAGGGCATTTTCGTACAAAATTGATCCAAGTTTTTTTTTATCTTTTTGAAATAATTTTCCATTTGTTTCTTGGAGTTTTATATACGCTATCGACAAGTTTACATCCAAAAACACCGATTTAGGATTCAGGTCAAAATTCTTGATCAGTCAAACACAGGGGCATTTTCGTTTAAAATTTTTACGAGTTTTTTTTTTTTTTCTTTTCTTTCTAATGACTTGCATTTGTTTCTTCAATGCCTTAATGTGCTGTCTACTAGTTTTCATGCACACACGTCGACATTTGATAGAGGTCAAAATTCTAGACCAATCTACCCGAGGGGCATTTTCGTACCAAATTCATACGAGTTTTTTTTCTTTTCTTTCCTTTCTAAACAATTTTTCATTTGTTTCTTGGCTCTCTTAATATGCTCTCTACAAGTTTTCTTGCACACGTGCCGACATTTGATTTCGGTCAAAATTCTTGGCCAGTTTGACCGAGGGGCATTTTCGCAATAAAATTACTAGAGGTTTTTTTTTTTTTTTTTTTTGGGTTGTTTGCCAAAAGAATTTTCCAATTGTTTCTTGGAGTTCTATATATGTTATCTACAAGTTTTAATGCAAAAACACTGATACTGGATTCAGGTGAAAATTGTTGACCAATCTAACCGAGGGCCAGTTTCATTCAAAATTGATACAAGTTTTTTTTTTTTTTTTTCTTTTCCTTCTAATGAATTTTGCATTTGTTTCTTTGACGACTTAATGTGCTGTCTACAAGTTTTCAAGCATACACGCCGACATTTGATTCAGGTCAATATTCTTGACCAGCCTAACCAAGGGGCATTTTCGTACAAAATTGATCCGAGTTTTTTTATTTTTTTGAAAAAATTTTCCATTTGTTTCTTGGAGTTTTATATATGCTATCCAGAAGTTTACATCCAAAAACACCGATATTGGATTTAGGTCAAAATTCATTATTAGTCAAACACAGGGCCATTTTCGTTTAAAATTTATACGAGTTTTTTTTTTTTTTTTCCTTTTCTTTCTAATGACTTGCATTTGTTTCTTCAACGCCTTAGTGTGCTGTCTACAAGTTTTCATGCACACATGTCGACATTTGATAGAGGTCAAAATTCTTGACCAATCTACCCGAGGGGCATTTTTGTTCAAAATTGATACGAGTTTTTTTGCATTTGTTTTCTTTCTAAAGAATTTTGCATTTGTTTCTTGAATCTCTTAATATGCTCTCTACAAGTTTTCTTGCACACGTGCCGACATTTGATTCAGGTCAAAATCCTTGACCATTCTAACCAAGGGGCATTTGCGTACAAAATTGATCCGAGAATTTTTTTTTTTTTTTTTGAAGGAATTTTCCATTTGTTTCTTCGAGTTTGGTATATGCTACCTACAAGTTTGCATCTAAAAACACCGATTTTGGATTTTGGTCAAAATTCTTGACCAGTCAAAGACAGGGGCATTTTCGTTCAAAATTTATAAGAGTCTCTATTTTTTTTTTTCTCTCTCTCTAATGACTTTCATTTGTTTCTTCAACACCTTGATGTGCTATCTACAAGTTTTCATGCACACACGTCGACATTTAATAGAGGTCAAAATTCTTGACCAATCTACCCGAGGGGCATTTTCGTACAAAATTAATACGAGTTTTTTTTCTTTACTTTTCTTTCTAAAGAATTTTGCATTTGTTTCTTGGCTCTCTTAATATGCTCTCTACAAGTTTTCCTGCAGATGCCGACATTTGATTCCGGTCAAAATTCTTGGGCAGTCTGACCGAGGGGCATTTTCGTACAAAAATTACTAGAGGTTTTTTTTTTTTTTTTTGGGTTGTTTTCAAAAAGAATTTTCCAATTGTTTCTTGGAGCTCTATATATGCTATCTACAAGTTTGAATGCAAAAACAATGATACTGGATTCAAGTGAAAATTGTTGACCAATCTGACCGAGGGCCATTTTCATTCAAATTTGATACAAGTTTTTTTTTTTTTTTCATTTCTTTTCTTTCTAATTAATTTTGCATTTGTTTCTTCGACGACTTAATGTGCTGTCCACAAGTTTTCCCGCACACACACCGACATTTGATTCAGTTAAAAATTCTTGTCCGGTCTAACCTAGGGCATTTTCATACAAAATTGATACGAGTTCTTTCTTTCTTTTCTTCCTAAAGAATTTCACATTTGTTTCTTGAACTTCTGAATGTGCTATCTACAAGTTTTCACGCATATACGCCAACATTTGATTCAGGTCAAACTTCTTCACCATTTTAACCAAGGGGATTTTCTTACAAAATTGATCCGAGTTTTTTTTTTTTTTTTTTGAAGAATTTTCCAATTGTTTCTTGGAGCTCTATATATGCTATCTACGAGTTTTAATGGAAAAACACTGATACTGGATTCAGGTGAAAATTGTTGATCAATCTAACCGAGGGCCATTTTCATTCAAAATTGATCCAAGTTTTTTTTTTATCTTTTTGAAATAATTTTCCATTTGTTTCTTGGAGTTTTATATACGCTATCGACAAGTTTACATCCAAAAACACCGATTTAGGATTCAGGTCAAAATTCTTGATCAGTCAAACACAGGGGCATTTTCGTTTAAAATTTTTACGAGTTTTTTTTTTTTTTCTTTTCTTTCTAATGACTTGCATTTGTTTCTTCAATGCCTTAATGTGCTGTCTACTAGTTTTCATGCACACACGTCGACATTTGATAGAGGTCAAAATTCTAGACCAATCTACCCGAGGGGCATTTTCGTACCAAATTCATACGAGTTTTTTTTCTTTTCTTCTCTTTCTAAACAATTTTTCATTTGTTTCTTGGCTCTCTTAATATGCTCTCTACAAGTTTTCTTGCACACGTGCCGACATTTGATTTCGGTCAAAATTCTTGGCCAGTTTGACCGAGGGGCATTTTCGCAATAAAATTACTAGAGGTTTTTTTTTTTTTTGGGTTGTTTGCCAAAAGAATTTTCCAATTGTTTCTTGGAGTTCTATATATGTTATCTACAAGTTTTAATGCAAAAACACTGATACTGGATTCAGGTGAAAATTGTTGACCAATCTAACCGAGGGCCAGTTTCATTCAAAATTGATACAAGTTTTTTTTTTTTTTCTTTTCCTTCTAATGAATTTTGCATTTGTTTCTTTGACGACTTAATGTGCTGTCTACAAGTTTTCAAGCATACACGCCGACATTTGATTCAGGTCAATATTCTTGACCAGCCTAACCAAGGGGCATTTTCGTACAAAATTGATCCGAGTTTTTTTATTTTTTTGAAAAAATTTTCCATTTGTTTCTTGGAGTTTTATATATGCTATCCAGAAGTTTACATCCAAAAACACCGATATTGGATTTAGGTCAAAATTCATTATTAGTCAAACACAGGGCCATTTTCGTTTAAAATTTATACGAGTTTTTTTTTTTTTTTTCCTTTTCTTTCTAATGACTTGCATTTGTTTCTTCAACGCCTTAGTGTGCTGTCTACAAGTTTTCATGCACACATGTCGACATTTGATAGAGGTCAAAATTCTTGACCAATCTACCCGAGGGGCATTTTTGTTCAAAATTGATACGAGTTTTTTTGCATTTGTTTTCTTTCTAAAGAATTTTGCATTTGTTTCTTGAATCTCTTAATATGCTCTCTACAAGTTTTCTTGCACACGTGCCGACATTTGATTCAGGTCAAAATTCTTGACCATTCTAACCAAGGGGCATTTGCGTACAAAATTGATCCGAGAATTTTTTTTTTTTTTTTTGAAGGAATTTTCCATTTGTTTCTTCGAGTTTGGTATATGCTACCTACAAGTTTGCATCTAAAAACACCGATTTTGGATTTTGGTCAAAATTCTTGACCAGTCAAAGACAGGGGCATTTTCGTTCAAAATTTATAAGAGTCTCTATTTTTTTTTTTCTCTCTCTCTAATGACTTTCATTTGTTTCTTCAACACCTTGATGTGCTATCTACAAGTTTTCATGCACACACGTCGACATTTAATAGAGGTCAAAATTCTTGACCAATCTACCCGAGGGGCATTTTCGTACAAAATTAATACGAGTTTTTTTTCTTTACTTTTCTTTCTAAAGAATTTTGCATTTGTTTCTTGGCTCTCTTAATATGCTCTCTACAAGTTTTCCTGCAGATGCCGACATTTGATTCCGGTCAAAATTCTTGGGCAGTCTGACCGAGGGGCATTTTCGTACAAAAATTACTAGAGGTTTTTTTTTTTTTTTGGGTTGTTTTCAAAAAGAATTTTCCAATTGTTTCTTGGAGCTCTATATATGCTATCTACAAGTTTGAATGCAAAAACAATGATACTGGATTCAAGTGAAAATTGTTGACCAATCTGACCGAGGGCCATTTTCATTCAAATTTGATACAAGTTTTTTTTTTTTTTCATTTCTTTTCTTTCTAATTAATTTTGCATTTGTTTCTTCGACGACTTAATGTGCTGTCTACAAGTTTTCCCGCACACACACCGACATTTGATTCAGTTAAAAATTCTTGTCCGGTCTAACCTAGGGCATTTTCATACAAAATTGATACGAGTTCTTTCTTTCTTTTCTTCCTAAAGAATTTCACATTTGTTTCTTGAACTTCTGAATGTGCTATCTACAAGTTTTCACGCATATACGCCAACATTTGATTCAGGTCAAACTTCTTCACCATTTTAACCAAGGGGATTTTCTTACAAAATTGATCCGAGTTTTTTTTTTTTTTTTTTGAAGAATTTTCCAATTGTTTCTTGGAGCTCTATATATGCTATCTACGAGTTTTAATGGAAAAACACTGATACTGGATTCAGGTGAAAATTGTTGATCAATCTAACCGAGGGCCATTTTCATTCAAAATTGATACAAGTTTTTTTTTTTCTTTTCTTTTCCTTCTAATGAATTTTGCATTTGTTTCTTCGACGACTTAAAGTGCTGTCTACAAGTTTTCAAGCATACACGCCGACATTTGATTCAGGTCAATATTCTTGACCAGCCTAACCAAAGGGCATTTTCGTACAAAATTGATCCAAGTTTTTTTTTATCTTTTTGAAATAATTTTCCATTTGTTTCTTGGAGTTTTATATACGCTATCGACAAGTTTACATCCAAAAACACCGATTTAGGATTCAGGTCAAAATTCTTGATCAGTCAAACACAGGGGCATTTTCGTTTAAAATTTTTACGAGTTTTTTTTTTTTTTCTTTTCTTTCTAATGACTTGCATTTGTTTCTTCAATGCCTTAATGTGCTGTCTACTAGTTTTCATGCACACACGTCGACATTTGATAGAGGTCAAAATTCTAGACCAATCTACCCGAGGGGCATTTTCGTACCAAATTCATACGAGTTTTTTTTCTTTTCTTTCCTTTCTAAACAATTTTTCATTTGTTTCTTGGCTCTCTTAATATGCTCTCTACAAGTTTTCTTGCACACGTGCCGACATTTGATTTCGGTCAAAATTCTTGGCCAGTTTGACCGAGGGGCATTTTCGCAATAAAATTACTAGAGGTTTTTTTTTTTTTTTTTTTGGGTTGTTTGCCAAAAGAATTTTCCAATTGTTTCTTGGAGTTCTATATATGTTATCTACAAGTTTTAATGCAAAGACACTGATACTGGATTCAGGTGAAAATTGTTGACCAATCTAACCGAGGGCCAGTTTCATTCAAAATTGATACAAGTTTTTTTTTTTTTTTTTCTTTTCCTTCTAATGAATTTTGCATTTGTTTCTTTGACGACTTAATGTGCTGTCTACAAGTTTTCAAGCATACACGCCGACATTTGATTCAGGTCAATATTCTTGACCAGCCTAACCAAGGGGCATTTTCGTACAAAATTGATCCGAGTTTTTTTATTTTTTTGAAAAAATTTTCCATTTGTTTCTTGGAGTTTTATATATGCTATCCAGAAGTTTACATCCAAAAACACCGATATTGGATTTAGGTCAAAATTCATTATTAGTCAAACACAGGGCCATTTTCGTTTAAAATTTATACGAGTTTTTTTTTTTTTTTTCCTTTTCTTTCTAATGACTTGCATTTGTTTCTTCAACGCCTTAGTGTGCTGTCTACAAGTTTTCATGCACACATGTCGACATTTGATAGAGGTCAAAATTCTTTGACCAATCTACTCAGGGCATTTTTTGTTCAAAATTGATAACGAGTTTTTTTTCTGCATCTTGTTTTTCTTTTCTAAAGAATTTGTGGCATTTGTTTCTGAATCTCTTAATATGCTCTCACAGTTTTCTTGCACAGTGCGACATTTGATTCATTGTCAAAATCTTTGACCTTCTAAACTAGGGCAAATTTGCGTACAAATTGATCTGAGAATTTTTTTTTTTTTTTTTTGAAGAATTTTCCATTTGTTCTTCGAGTGTATTGCTACACACAAGTTTGCATCTTAAAAACACCGATTTTTGGGATTTTGGTCAAAATTCTTGACCAGTCAAAGACAGGGGCATTTTCGTTCAAAATTTATAAGAGTCTCTATTTTTTTTTTTCTCTCTCTCTAATGACTTTCATTTGTTTCTTCAACACCTTGATGTGCTATCTACAAGTTTTCATGCACACACGTCGACATTTAATAGAGGTCAAAATTCTTGACCAATCTACCCGAGGGGCATTTTCGTACAAAATTAATACGAGTTTTTTTTCTTTACTTTTCTTTCTAAAGAATTTTGCATTTGTTTCTTGGCTCTCTTAATATGCTCTCTACAAGTTTTCCTGCAGATGCCGACATTTGATTCCGGTCAAAATTCTTGGGCAGTCTGACCGAGGGGCATTTTCGTACAAAAATTACTAGAGGTTTTTTTTTTTTTTTTTGGGTTGTTTTTAAAAAAAATTTTCCAATTTTTCTTGGAAGCTCTATATATTGCTACTTCTACAAGGTTTGAATGCAAAAAACAATGATACTGGAATCAAGTGAAAATCTGTTGACCAATCTGACCGAGGGCATTTTTCTTCAAATTATTACAAGGTTTTTTTTTTTTTTCATTTCTTTCTTTCTTAATAATTTTTGCATTTGATTCTTCGACGATTAATGTGCTGTCCAAAGTTTTCCCGCACAACACCGACATGTTGATTCAGTTAAAAAATTTCTTGCGGTCTAACCCTAGAGGATTTCATACAAATTGATACGAGTTCTTTCTTTCTTTTCTTTCCTTAAGGAATTTCACATTTTGTTCTTGAACTTTGAATTGCGTTCTTACAAGTTTTCCGCATATACGCCACATTTGATTTCAGGTCAAACTTCATTTCACCATTTTAACAAGGGGTTTTCTTTACAAAAATTGACGAGTTTTTTTTTTTTTTTTTTTTGAGAATTTTCAATCTGTTTTGGAGCTCTATATATGCTATCTACGAGTTTTAATGGAAAAACACTGATACTGGATTCAGGTGAAAATTGTTGATCAATCTAACCGAGGGCCATTTTCATTCAAAATTGATCCAAGTTTTTTTTTTATCTTTTTGAAATAATTTTCCATTTGTTTCTTGGAGTTTTATATACGCTATCGACAAGTTTACATCCAAAAACACCGATTTAGGATTCAGGTCAAAATTCTTGATCAGTCAAACACAGGGGCATTTTCGTTTAAAATTTTTACGAGTTCTTTTTTTTTTTCTTTTCTTTCTAATGACTTGCATTTGTTTCTTCAATGCCTTAATGTGCTGTCTACTAGTTTTCATGCACACACGTCGACATTTGATAGAGGGTTCAAAATTCATAGACAATTCTACCCGTAGGGCATATTTTTCGTACAATTCATACGAGATTTTTTTTCTTTTCTTCTTCTTTCTACACAATTTTTCATTTTGTTTCTTTGGCCTCTTCTTAATTGCTCTCTACAAGTTTTCTTGCACACGTGTCCGGACATTTGATTTCGGTCAAAATTCTTGGCCAGTTGACCGAGGGGCATTTTCGCAATAAAATTTCTAGAGGTTTTTTTTTTTTTTTTTTTTGGTGTTTGGCCAAAAGAATTTCCAATTGTTTCTTGGTAGTTCTATATATGTTATCTACAAGTTTTAATGCCAAAAAAACCTGAATTGGGGACTCCGTGAAAATTGTGACCAATCTAACCGAGGGCCAGTTTCATTCAAAATTGATTCAAGTTTTCTTTTTTTTTTTTCTTTTCCTTCTAATGAATTTTGCATTTGTTTCTTTGACGACTTAATGTGCTGTCTACAAGTTTTCAAGCATACACGCCGACATTTGATTCAGGTCAATATTCTTGACCAGCCTAACCAAGGGGCATTTTCGTACAAAATTGATCCGAGTTTTTTTATTTTTTTGAAAAAATTTTCCATTTGTTTCTTGGAGTTTTATATATGCTATCCAGAAGTTTACATCCAAAATCACCGATATTGGATTTAGGTCAAAATTCATTATTAGTCAAACACAGGGCCATTTTCGTTTAAAATTTATACGAGTTTTTTTTTTTTTTTCCTTTTCTTTCTAATGACTTGCATTTGTTTCTTTCACGCCTTAGTGTGCTGTCTACAAGTTTTCATGCACACATGTCGACATTTGATAGAGGTCAAAATTCTTGACCAATCTACCCGAGGGGCATTTTTGTTCGAAATTGATACGAGTTTTTTTGCATTTGTTTTCTTTCTAAAGAATTTTGCATTTGTTTCTTGAATCTCTTAATATGCTCTCTACAAGTTTTCTTGCACACGTGCCAACATTTGATTCAGGTCAAAATTCTTGACCATTCTAACCAAGGGGCATTTGCGTACAAAATTGATCCGAGAATTTTTTTTTTTTTTTTTGAAGGAATTTTCCATTTGTTTCTTCGAGTTTGGTATATGCTACCTACAAGTTTGCATCTAAAAACACCGATTTTGGATTTTGGTCAAAATTCTTGACCAGTCAAAGACAGGGGCATTTTCGTTCAAAATTTATAAGAGTCTCTATTTTTTTTTTCTCTCTCTCTAATGACTTTCATTTGTTTCTTCAACACCTTGATGTGCTATCTACAAGTTTTCATGCACACACGTCGACATTTAATAGAGGTCAAAATTCTTGACCAATCTACCCGAGGGGCATTTTCGTACAAAATTAATACGAGTTTTTTTTCTTTACTTTTCTTTCTAAAGAATTTTGCATTTGTTTCTTGGCTCTCTTAATATGCTCTCTACAAGTTTTCCTGCAGATGCCGACATTTGATTCAGGTCAATATTCTTGACCAGCCTAACCAAGGGGCATTTTCGTACAAAATTGATCCGAGTTTTTTTATTTTTTTG